>NW_014556591.1:0-4828 GCF_001313825.1 Dinoponera quadriceps
ATTTGCCTTTTTTGAAATAAAAAAGTAAAATATGGCGAAAATGGACGTTGATTTCTTCCATATTTGCATCCGTGCAGTACGCACAATACTCTGGTATTAACCGGCGTATGTTTACAAATAGGTTAGATGGAACATCGCTTTTCAGCTGCGCAAGCGCGTTGTGCGATAGCGCTGTGGAAAAGAGATAGCAGAACGAGTAAACCTACTCCGATTAAAAAACCGAACNTGCCTTTTTTGAAATAAAAAAGTAAAATATGGCGAAAATGGACGTTGATTTCTTCCATATTTGCATCCGTGCAGTACGCACAATACTCTGGTATTAACCGGCGTATGTTTACAAATAGGTTAGATGGAACATCGCTTTTCAGCTGCGCAAGCGCGTTGTGCGATAGCGCTGTGGAAAAGAGATAGCAGAACGAGTAAACCTACTCCGATTAAAAAACCGAACGAACTCATTTGCCAACCCAATATATCAAACAATTTTCACTACACAATTTCCTTCTGAAATATTAGCCTGGAGCGATTAAATTGAAACATTGTATATGTATATACCAGGTGTAGATGTATGAAACAGGAATTTTTGTAAAAATTACACGTCTCTTGTTTGAAAATGATAAAAAATATTTTATTCAAAATAATGTCCATTGCTATTTATACATTTTTTCCACTTCTCCGGCAGTTTATGAATGCCACGCCAAAAAAACGTATCTTTTTTTGAAGCGAACCAGCTATCGAGCCATTTTCGTACATTTTCATACGAATTGAAGCGTTGTTCAGAGAGAGCGTGTCCCATTGAAACGAATAGATAATCGAACGGAGCCAAGTCTGGAGAATAAGCCGCATGCGTTAGTAATACCCAACTGAACGTCTCGATCGTTTCCCTGACCCGTTTTGCTGTGTGTGATGGGACATTATCATGGAGCAAAATAAATTTATGTTGCCCTTTTCCATATTTCGGTCGTTTTTCACGCAATGCTCGATTTAAATTGATCATTTGCTGTTATTAGCGATCAGTGTTAACGGTTTCACCAGGTTTTAGCAGCTCATAATAGATAACACCATTCTGATCCCAACAAACACAGAGCATTGTCTTTTTTCCAAAACGATTTGGACTTGCAGTGGGTGTTGATGATTTGCCTGGATTCACCCATGATTTCTGACGATTCATCCATTTTTCGTCACCTGTCGTGATACGATGGAGAAATGACTTTCTTTTGCATCTGTCGAGCAGCATTTCACAAGTGGTTTTTCAATTTTCTTGCTGTCTTTCATTCAGTTCATGCGGAACCAATTTTCCCACTTTCTGAATCTTTCTCATGGCTTTCAAACAAATTGAGACAGCTTTCTGCGTCACATTCAATTGATCCGCGAGTTCTTCTTGAGTTTGAGTATCATCTTTATCCAATAAGGCTTGCAATTCGTTGTCTGCGAACTTTTTCTGTGGTTTCCCACGCTCTTCGTTTCTCACGTCCAAATCACCACTTTTGAATTTTTTGAACCACTCGAAACACTGTGTTTTACCAAGAGCATGTTCACCGTAAGCTTCGACAAGCATTCGATNGAGTTTGAGTATCATCTTTATCCAATAAGGCTTGCAATTCGTTGTCTGCGAACTTTTTCTGTGGTTTCCCACGCTCTTCGTTTCTCACGTCCAAATCACCACTTTTCAATTTTTTGAACCACTCGAAACACTGTGTTTTACCAAGAGCATATTCAACGTAAGGTTCGACAAGCATTCGATGCGCTTCTGCAGCAGTTTTCTTCAAATGATATTAGTAATATAAATAAGTTTCCACCGTTTTCAAAACATGGCTCCACCGACAAGATTACTTTGAAATCGTCAGATTTCATATAAGATAAAACATCATATAGAAAGTTTAGACACCTGGCAACAACATAACCTTAAAATACTATTGACTTTGTATTGGCAGTATACGTTTTTTTCGTTCGAATATGTCGAGTTTTGTACCGAATAAGCGTCATTTGCGGAAAGTTTTGATTTATTTCTTGCATTTAAAGAAATCTGCTGCTGAGGTGCATCGGTCGCTTGTAGAAGTTTACGGTGATGCTGCTTTAAGTGAGAGAAGTTGTCGTGAGTGGTTTCAAAAGTTTTAAAACGGCGAGTTTGACGTGGAAAATAAAGAACGCGGAGGAAGGCCAGAAAAGGTTGAAGACGTTGAGTTAGAGGCATTATTGGACCAAGACTCACGCCAAACTCAAGAGCAGCTAGCAGAAAACTTGGGAGTGACTCAACAAGCGATTTCAAACCGTCTCAAGACCTTTGGTATGGTACAAAAGCAAGGAAATTGGGTTCCGCATGAACTCAAACGCAGAGACGTCGAACGCCGTCTTTTCACGTGCCAACAACTTTTCCAAAGACAAAATCGGAAGGGTTTTTTGCATCGAATAGTGACGTGGGATGAAAAGTGGATCCACTACGACTACCCAAAGCGTAGGAAATCGTGGAGTAAGCCCGGCCATGCACCAACTTCAATGGCCAAACCGAATATTCATTGCATGAAGCTAATGTTGTGCATCTGGTGGGTTCAGCTCGGAGTAATCTATTACGAGCTACTCCAGCCTAACGAAACTATTACTGGAGAACGTTATCAACAGCAACTGATGCAATTAAGCCAAGAATTGAAGCTTAAACGCCCCCAGTATGCCAAAAAACATGACAAAGTGATTTTTCAGCATGACAACGCTCGGCCACATGTTGCAAAATTCGTCGAGGATACTTTGGAAGTTTCACAATGGGATGTCTTACCCCACCCGCCGTATTCACCAGACATTGCTCCTTCGGACTACCGCTTGTTCCGGTCGATGGCTCACGCCCTGGTCGAACAGCACTTCACTTCTTACGAAGAAGCCAAAAATTGGGTCAATTCATCGGTAGCCTCAAAAGATGAAGAGTTTATTCGACGTGGCATCCGAATGCTGCCAGAAAGATGGCAAAAAGTAGTAGCTAGTGTCGAACAATATTTTAAATAAAATGTAAGGTATATTTTTTTTACAATAAATTTAAAATTTTTATAAAAAAACGGCGGAAATTTATTTGTATTACCAATAACAAAGAACCAACGCTGTCCGCAAATCGTAGTTTGTAGGCACAAAACTCGGCATGTTTAAGGTTATAGAATAATATACCCGTGTATGGAACTTGGGTTGTTGTGTGTTGAAAATCTTCGTCAGCTGTTAGAGAGAGATGATGGCGCTGCAGAAGCGGTCTTACGGTCCCTAAACTGATGGCCAGCACCATCTATAGAGAAATTCCGGTTCCATACTTCTACACCTGGTATATATATATATTTTAGACATATACAATTATTTTAAGCTTAATTTGATACCATATGATTTTAGTAATAACAACGCGTCACTTATTGAGCAATAATTTACTACATGTATAAATGTCCATGTAAAATGCAATGTTAACCATACTGCACAAATGTTCAAAAAACACCTTACAGACATTCCAGAGATGTTTTGATTCCTCTGGGAATATTCTTAAGATGACTTCTGAACATTTGTGCTGAACGAGTACGGTAAATATCTGCTGCATCTGTCTCTACTTCATTATCTCTCTCAACATTATTAAGCGAAAATTCTTTATGTTTCTTGCAGTTTTCTATTGCACTTTTCTTCATGAGTAGCTACTTTTGATTCACCGAACGTGAAGAATCATTTACACTCATATTACATTTATACCGCTATATTTGAGGAACACAATTTGCATATTTTAGTAAGCCAATTTTCAATTGTTACATATGATGGAGCAAACTCACCATAAATTCCATCCAATCTTATTTCTTTTCGGTTTAAGCCTTTCAAAAAATATGATTTATCATAGCACGATATTTGATTTTTCCATGATCAAGAAAAAATAACAGTTGTTCACTTTGATTGTCTGTCATAGCTGTACTATACGCAACATGTCTGAAAATATTATAGAAGCCATTTAAAAAATAGTTCTTTCAATGCACTCAATGGCACGTGTTTGCAATGCCAACTTTTGTTACGTTCTAGAAACTTTCTTATCTAGCTACGTATTATTTTTTGTTCAGCTACCAGACAACTTTTCTAATATAATCACAAGGAGAACTAGGAAAGGTGAGCATTACATTACACTAGCTAAAAGCTAAATAATATTCCTTGATAGCTGCGATATAAAACATAATTTATCTGTGTCATGGCTGAACAGTAATTAGTTAAATTTTTGTTCTGCCATGTTTGAACTAAAAGCGTATTTCTTTTGATAATCATCACGCGATATG
The DNA here is from genome assembly GCF_001313825.1 of Dinoponera quadriceps. Classification (NCBI taxonomy): domain Eukaryota; kingdom Metazoa; phylum Arthropoda; class Insecta; order Hymenoptera; family Formicidae; genus Dinoponera; species Dinoponera quadriceps. The sequence continues at coordinate 4,272 of NW_014556591.1, forward strand.
TAATGAATAATATAGGGTCTATTAAAAAGTAATCCATTATTTTTGTATCAAATTGGAGGCTTTATTTAACATTGTTAAAATTATCCGATTTAGGTCAAATATGCACCGTTTTCTTCGATAACTTGTTACCATTTCGAAAGTAATTTCACTATGTTTCTCTCATAGAAACCCTCGTCCCTATTGGCAAAAAACTGGGAAAGTCGATTTTCACAAGCTTCTCTTGAGGCAAATTTTTCACAAGCAAAAAAGTTCGCCATAGACAGGAACAGGTGGTAATCACTTGGTGCTAGGTCCGGACTATAAGGCGGATGTAAAAGAACCTCCGAACCAAGCTCTCGGAGCTTCTGGCGAGTCACTATCGATGAGTGTGGCCTGGCGTTATCCTGATGGAACACAATTCCTCTCCTATTGGCCAAAGCTGGCCGCTTCTGGGCGATTGCTTCCTTCAGACGGTCCAATTGTTGACAGTACAGGTCCGAATTAAGAGTTTGGCCGTAGGGGAGCAGCTCATAGTAGATAATTCCCTGCCAATCCCACCAAATACACAGCAAAATCTT
>NW_014556591.1:4845-7075 GCF_001313825.1 Dinoponera quadriceps
GCCGGCTCATCGCGATTCGACCACGATCGTTTTCGCTTGACGTTGTCTTAATTGACCCACTTTTCATCACCAATAACCATCCGCTTCAGAAATGGATCGGTTTTGTTGCGATTCAGCAACGATTCGCAGATGGAAATTCGATCCATGAAATTTTTAGCGTTAACTCGTGTGGCACCCACACATCGAGCTTCTTTTTCAATTCAGCCTCATTTAAATGGTTCCAAACGGTTTTTTGTGCAATGTTTAGCTCCTTGGCAATCGAAACGGTGCTTACATGACGGTCGGACTCGACGATTTCCATTATTTTATCAACATTTTCGACATTTGGCCTCCCGGAGCGTGGTGCATCTTTGACATCAAAATTACCGGAACTGAATCGACGAAACCAAAATTGCGCGTGATTGGTTCTTACAGTATCAAGACCATAAACACTATTTACATTTTTAGCCGCCTGGCTTGCGTTTTTGCCTTTATCGAAGAAAATCTGTAAAATATGGCGTATTTTCTTTTTGCTGGTATCCATCTTTGACGCGCGCTCAAACAATACTGAGTCATGCAATCACAAAACTGTCTGAGAGGTTTTTTTAGTACGAAATCTTATCTTTCTAACGCTATTTGGCGTAATCCGATCGAACTTATACAACGCGAGATACAGATTAGTAAAGCCCTCTATTGGAAAAATAATGGATTACTTTTTACTAGACTTAATATTATAATGAAGACAAGATGTTCGCAGCGACGTGGCTGATGAATGAAACAGTGATGAAAAAGTGATCAGTGATCAGTGATGAAAAAGAGGCCGTTCAATGGTCCGCGGCAATTGTTGTACCGGCTCTGGCCGATCATATTGTAATTTCTTTAGTTTCTGTTTACTCAGTCAAAACTTTTTTTTAATTTTGGCCAAAGCTAAACTGGAGCTTAGAAAATAAATGGACATATATATATGTGTGTGACATCGGAGCATAATTAAGACGAGATTAAAATTATGTAAGAGAAACGTACATTTTGGATCATTTGATTATCGTCACGTCAGTGATTATAAAAGTATTTACTTTTGACGTCATCAATACGTAATTATATTCGTTATTAATATATATACATTATTGCGATGTATAAAAAATAATCAAGCACATAAATTTACAAAAAAAAATCTACTCAAGGAATTACTGGAAATTTATGGCATACGTTATCCAAAATTCGAACCGGTCATGTTTGAAGATTTGCGACATATGAAATATTTGAAACAGTTTGATTAAACATTGAAAATCTTCCTCTCTGTGCCTTTTATCGGACGACACCGACTGAAGATGTAAAAATTGGTTAGTTAATGAATAGTATAATGTTTAAATAATATAAAAGGTCCTGCAATCATCATAATATATTGGGAGTACAAATTAGTTCGGTCCGTTTTCAAAAGATGATTCTGGCTCTTATGAATGTTTCATAGTGAAAGCTGATTTCGGTGGTTTCAGAGAGTTTAAACTTCTGTCGGTAATGTTCAGTTTATATCGCTTTGAGTCTGATACAAAACCCTTGATTTTTATTGTTTTTAATATTATGTCAAATTTTGTGTTAACTAAGCAGCATTTGCGGAACTTTTAGTTTTCTGCTTTAATTGGAAGAAAAGTGCAGCTGAAGCGCATCGAATGCTTGTAGAAGTTTATGATGACAATGTTTCAACTGATAAATCATGTAGGTAATAGTTTCGACATTTCAAGAATGGTGTTTTCCGCGTTGAAGACAAGCTTCGCTTTGGAAAGCCAAAAAAATTCGAAGAAAAAGAATTGGAGGAATTACTCGATGAAGATCCGAGTCAAACGCAAGAGGAACTTGCGGAATCATTTGGAGTTACGCAACAAGCGGTTTCCGTATGATTGAAATCTATGGGAATGATTTACAAGCAAGGCAATTGGGTGCCTTATGAACTGAAAGAGAGATTTTGAAAAGCGATTTTTCACTTGCGAGCAGCTGATTCAAAGGCAACAAAGAAAGGATTTTTTACATCGGATTGTGACTGGGGATAAGAAATGGATATTCTACGATAATCCCAAGAAGAAAAAATACTACGCTATGCCCGGTCAATCGTTGCCATTGATCTCAACATTAACATCAAAGCCGAATATTCATGGTTCGAAGGTCATGCTCTGTATCTGGTGGGACCAATAGGGTGTTGTACTATGTGTATACTATTAGGTTGGTGCATATGAAATGTCGGATTCTTAAGTGATTG
>NW_014556592.1:0-506 GCF_001313825.1 Dinoponera quadriceps
TCGTCAGGAAACCCCTCGGCCGGAGGTAACGTAGTCGAAAGTAACACGTGGAGTTTGGACTTAGTCTCTGACCGACTAAGCGCCCGTCGGAGGTTACGTCGTCCGGGTTTTCGTTATTCCGCAGTTGAACCGCAGGCTGCAGCGTGGCGGGGCTCGACGGGTATGTTTCCCAGTATCAATCAACAGTCAGACCATCGACAGTTTCGCGTTAACCGAACCACACGGTTAAAATATTGTGGTAAAATTTACTGCAAAATTTTGTAACGCTGAACCATTCCGGAATTATGACTTAAATTATTACGCGTGCCTTTAGTGATGTTTTTCATTGTACGAATCAGTAAAAATCACGTCATATGCATTACAATTTCAGTCACAATTCCTGTATGGCCAGGCACTACGAAATTCTACTGTGACTTTTGCTACAATATCTTCTCCTCGTGCCAGAGAATAAACAAATTAAGTAGAAATGTAACGCAGCCTAGTGCTAACGCAGTGTAATCGTAACG
>NW_014556592.1:539-1076 GCF_001313825.1 Dinoponera quadriceps
TCGGCTTCGCACCGGAGAATCCTGTAGGTCTTTTTTTGCGACTTCGGCACGATGAATAGCGCTCTGGCGCTGCGCTACGCGGCGGTTAAAGTACCTCGGTGGTTAGACAAACCGCCGAGGTGGCGCGTCGCAAATTGCCCTGCAAGATGCCCCAGGTGGCACGATGTCGCAAAACTTGGCACGAGAGGTAGGTGGGTGGATGGGTATAGGTAAGCGCCGTGAGCGCGAGCGAGCAAGCGAGGAGGTGTTAAAATTGACTCGGATTACGTATCGATCAGCTGGAAGTTCCGCGCTGATTTATTTACCGTTGTAATCTCCGGCGACGATGAAGCATTAGTCTCCGGTCCGGGGCTCGCATTAGTACCTGTTCAGTTGTAGTAAATTCCGCGCGTTTTCAGTTAGAAGAATGTAGCCCGGGTGACCTGAGTTCGATCCTTGCCCCACGATGGCGCTCGTTCCATGTCGTTGCCGAAGTTACGATCAATCGGGAGTGGATCAGGCAATAATGGGAGGGATCGTTTTAACGCCGAGAACATC
>NW_014556593.1:0-760 GCF_001313825.1 Dinoponera quadriceps
CGACGAATATTCATCCTCACTATATCTATATAGAGTATTCTTGTTAGTTTTAGCCTGCACTGTTTTTCGAGATTGTAAAATTGCGCGTCTTAAATAATGGTGTATCGCAGACAATTCGTACGATCCTTCAGGAATCACAATTTCTTCGTCGTTATCGCCATAGTAAAACTTATTATTCGACAAAGTTACGTTCGGTATCGTGTTGTACGATTCAAAATCCGTTAAACCGAGCTCATAATCATCTTCGCTTAAATCTATAGCTGGAAAGTAGCTCACTGCAAGAGTGCTACTGGTGCCGGTCAAAGTAAGCGTCAACGACATGTTCGCAAAAACTGTTGAACGAATACTGGCTGCTGTTAGTAGAATATCATCCCTTAAATCCGTAGCAATCATCTACCGTTTGAACGAACTGTAAACACAATTGTCCGCAAATGCTCTGATTGTAACGTTGATAAGACGTACGATTGTACTGAATTTTTGTCCCGTTTTTCTCGAGATAACGCTTAAGTTCCCTCGGTGGCCGAAGATTTCCAAAACTATCAAAGTATATCGCGCGATTTCCCCTCTTCACATACGCTACCCAGTGAGTACCCGGACCCTCTGTGCTGACTAAATTTACAATACCGCTCTCGTTGTGACGTACTCCATCTGCCGGTAAGGCGTCACGCATGAAAACACCTCGAAAGAAAGGTATACGCCTCGCCAGTTTTTCCAACTGTACGTTGGTCATTGCACCCGCGGATAATTTTAGCGCCTCATT
>NW_014556594.1:0-374 GCF_001313825.1 Dinoponera quadriceps
CTGCGATTGAGGAGATAAAGATGGCATCGAAGGAGGAGCTGAACAAGATCACAAAAAATGATTTTTTGAAATGCTTCGAGGATTGAAAAAAACGTTGGCACAAGTGTATAATATCTGATGGGAATTACTTTGAAGGAGACAAAATAGATATTCATGAATAAATAAATTATTTTTGAAAAAACACAAAATTCACTATGGTTTTTGAATAGACCTCGTATATTGCTTCCAATTAACGAAATTGAATTAAGCAATACGTTCGAAACTTCCAGAATTGGCAAATCGAAAAGGAGTGGTCTTCCACCACGACAATGCCAGACCCCATACTTCATTAACTACTCAGGACAAATTGTTAAGGCTTGGCTGGAATGTTTTGC
>NW_014556595.1:0-1160 GCF_001313825.1 Dinoponera quadriceps
TTTTAATTAATTAGTATTTAACAAGTTAACCTCATTTTTTGGACAATTGCTGTAGTTGAATAATCAGTACGTTTAATTAATGCAGTTAAAAAAAATTTACGCAATATATATACAGTTAAATATAAAACTTAAAATTTAATATTAAATTTTAGAAATTATTTCACCCATGGGGAAGAACAAAACGACAAGACCATTTAGTTCAGATAATAAAAAAGAATTATTAACTAATGATTTCAAGGAAAATCGAAAAAAAAAGAGAATTATATTCGTCGTCAGGGGATGAAGATACAGATAACAATGGAGAAAGGATTGATGAAACATACATCCAAAAAATGCGAAAGATTGAACGGAATTCAGAAAAAAAGATATTGTACTCAAACCGGAAATATTTTACCTTTAAAAGTTTTCCAAAACAAAGATTGCCGTTGTCAAAAAGCTTGCATAAAAAATTACGAAGAAGAAGAAAGAAAAAATATTTTTGAGAAGTTTTGGTATTTTGGAGATTTTAATAAACGAAATGTATTGCTTTACGAAGCTATCGAGCGCAAAATTGTGAAACGAAGACGTCAAAAAAACGGAAAAAGTTTGCCAAGAAATTGGAGTTTTAGGTATTTGTTAAATTCTAAAAACGGAAAAGTTCCCGTCTGTAAAAAATTCTTTTTGGATACCTTTAAAGTAAGTGAAGGACGATTAAAACGTGTATTAAACTCTGCAAATGTAGGAAATGATTTACGTGGGCGTATGGTTCGATCATCAAGAAAAATTTCTGAGGAAGAGAAAAAGCACGTTCAAAACCATATTAAGTTTTCTTAAATTTGAATCCCATTATACCAGATCTCATAATCCTAATAGAAGATATCTACATCCTGATCTAACTCTTAGGAAAATTTTTAATTTATACAAGCTTCATTGCAAAGAAAATAAAATAAAAGCCGTTAATGTGTGGACTTACAGAAAAATATAAAAAAAAAATTTTGATTTACATTTCCACCAACCGCGCAAAGATACATGTTAAAAATGCGACTTATTAAACATCAAAATTAAAGCATCGAATGATGATGAAGAAAAGAATAAACTTACAGAAAAACATGATGTTCATTTAAGACTAGCAGAATCAGCTAGGAAATCACTAAAACAAGATCAGGAACAAGTATCACGTA
>NW_014556595.1:1286-1496 GCF_001313825.1 Dinoponera quadriceps
AACGATAATGTTCATATGTACGTTTGGGATGAAACTCTTGCATTGAGAGGTGCTCAAGAAATAGCTTCATGCATCCTAAAACATGTTAAAAATTTAAGAAGTGAAAGACATATTATAGCTTACAGTGACATGTGTGCAGAACAAAATAGAAACATTAAAGCAGCTTTAATGTGGCTAAAAATTGTCCAAACTGTTGAAAATAATGTGGAA
>NW_014556596.1:0-8650 GCF_001313825.1 Dinoponera quadriceps
AAATACATTCCAAAATCGAATCTTCACCCCAAGAAAATGATGATGTCTGCATGGTAGTCTAGCAAAGGTATTGTTCATTATTCATTTACCAAACAAAGTGAGGTTATAAATTCTGATAAGTACTGTCAGGAAATTGCCACCATGCACCAAAAACTTTGCGCTCAACAGTCAGCATTGGTCAACAGACATGGCATGTTGCTGTTGCACTATAACGCAAAACCACACATTGCAAAACAAACCGTTCATAAACTCATCGAGTGAACATTGAAGTTCTCCTTCACCCTTCCTATTTTCTAGACATCTCACCAACAGATTATCATCTTTTCAAGCATCTGGATGCGTTTTTGGCGGGCAAAAATTTCAATGAAGAAAGAAGTGTGGAAAATGCATTTAAGGATTATATCGATTCACGCTCTCTAAATTTTTTAGAAAGTGCATTAATGCATTCGGATCACGTTGGCAGAAGTGTATTGAAGTAGGTGGAAGCTATTTTGATTAGTTATGTAAGTTTTAAATTTGAAAAATACAAGTTTCAACTTTACATTTATAAACGGACATTCCATTTGCACCAACCTAATATATTATTAACAATGTAATAAATGACTTTTTGGCAAAAATTAATTTAATGGAACTAAATGATCCGTGCTTAGACTTTTAATGACTCTTTCCTTCCGAATTGATTATATATAAGAGGGACTTCCAATATTTATTAGATAATTAATTTATTAGATAATTAGATAGATAAGGAAAAACGATTTAAGAACTTGTTTATATATTTAACATTCTTTAAATCCTTTTTTGAATGTCCAATTATATTGAAACTTATTAAACTTAATACTCTACTTAATTCCTTTGGGCAATATTTCTTCCTTGTTGCATAGCATCAAATACTATACGTCTCAAATTCTCACTCGGTACATTGTTCATGATGACCAATTTATCTTTTAATTTTTTAAATAATTTGCATTGGAAAGTTTGATGTGCGTGCAATTTTATAATTGCTTCAAAAAATTATTCATCCTTTTTTTTTTACATTTTATTATATTTTTTACGTTATACTTATAGCTTCTATTTCATTTTATATATTACAAGTAGGAGTATAAATTAGTTCGGTCCGTTTTCAAAAGATGGCTCTGTCTGTTATGAATGTTTCATAGTGACAGCTGATTTCGGTGGTTTCAGAGAAATTAGACATCTGTCAATAATATTCAGTTTATATCGCTTTGAGTTTCATACGAAACTCCTGTTTTTTACTGTGTTGAATATGTCAAATTTTGTGTTAACTAAGCAGCATTTGCGGGAGATTTTAGTTTTCTGTTTTAATTGGAAGAAAAGTACAGCTGAAGCGCATCGAATGCTTGTAGAAGTTTATGGTGATAATGCTCCAACTAATAAATCATGTAGGGAATGGTTTCGACGTTTCAAGAATGTGATTTCAGTGTTGAAGACAAGCCTCGCTCTGGACAGCCAAAAAAATTTGAAGACAAAGAATTGGAGGCATTACTCTGCTACAACTTGGCGATTCCATTACGGGCCATCGGTATAGGCTACAATTGATTCGTTTGAGCCTTGCATTACGAGAGAAACGGCCGGAATACGAGCAAAGATATCGCAAAAGTCGTAAAAAATTATTTGGAAACGCTCAAGTGGGATATTTTACCGCACCAGCCGTATTCACCGGACATTATTCCTTCCGATTACTGGTTGTTCCGACGGATGCAGCGCGATTTGGCAGGTCACCGGTTCACTTCTTTCGCAGAAATGGAAAATTGGCTCCTAACTTGGATCGCCTCAAAAGACGAGACATTTTTTTTTGAGATGGAATTCGAAAATTGTCTGAGAGGTGGGAAAAAGTAGTAGCCAGCGATGGACAATACTTTGATTAATCTGTTCATTCATTTTATTCTGAAATAAATGCATTTTTGTCCACAAAAAACGGACCGAACTAATTTGTACTCCCAATATATAGAATATCTAAGTTCTGACGGAGCAGTCGTGTGCAAATAGAATCGGTTAAATTGAATAGGAAAGTTACGCACCATTTTGCAGCATTTGTAATAGTTAATGAGTAATTAATTAATTTGTCTGTGCGAATGAACGCATAGTATGCCGGACTCCACAGGTATGTACAAAGAAAAATGGCTTCGATGTAAGAAAAATGCTTACTTCTAAAAATCTCATAATAACGGTAAGCGACAACTGATTTCGAGAAGTTGAGTGACGCAGCGAACGTAAGATATAAATTGTTTTAGTCCGCCTCCCGAAATCAGTTGTTACTTACCGTTGCTAATGGATCCTAAGAAATAAGCCATTTTATTAAATATATTGGAACACATTTTTTTTTGCAAATGCCGGTCTACCGCTACCCGTGTGCGTATTATTATTATTATATTTATATATTAATATATTTATATAGATTCTGTGATAAGGGGAGACAATACTAATATTTTAATAAAATTATATTTTGGAAAATTGCCACGATATTTGGATTTCGGTGTTACGATTTTTCGAGGAATTTTCTGACTTTTTCAATTTAGGTTTAATCTTATTAGGACAATGCCCAATGAATCTATGAAATCGCTGTAATGAAAAAAATGTTAGGGCTCGACAATACTCGCGCTAATGAAATTATCGTCGGTCTTGCGATCACTCATGGATGTTATTTAACGTCAAGAGATCTAATTGTGAGCCGAGTGTTTTGTTCTTGATATCAATGAAGACAATGACAACAACGATGTAAATCAAACTGTTAACAATATCCAATGCGCGTCGCTTGTTTCGTCAGCAGTTGAATAATGGGCACCTTTATAACAGAGAGCGTGATATAAGATCTAACGACAAATACAATGCTATAATTACAGCGAATTTAACGTAATAACGTACTTTTCACAGTACCACACCGTGCTACTGTTTCCCGAGTGTAGCTTAGAGAGACCATGCAGGTTTGCGCTTTAGCGCGATATCGGCCGAGCGGCGATTTATATAACAATCTCAGTACACGCTCTGTTGTACACTTTTATGAGAAAACTGGTCTCGTGCGCAAGCGGTACGTCTCTTTTGTAAAAATCCGAGTACCCAAGAGACCAACCGCTCCACCGTCGAAAACGAAAGCTAGCTGCGTTCCTATTTTGCAACTATCGCCGCTCGTGCGTTTATGCTTGTTTTATTAAGAGTCTGTCCGACCGCCTCCGGTCGTATTTACTTGTCTAGCCGATAGTTTAATTCACTCTGTTTCCGACGGAAAATTTAACCTTTTAACCGTAGATGATTAACTCTTGATCTTTTCCCGTTTAAGTAGGAAATAAATTATTAAAGAAGATTGAAATATTTTCTATCCATAATTGAAATTTAGTCGTTCATTGTGAAGACGCATGAGTCGGTAAAGCTGGAAAGGAATGATTACTAAGTATCAGAGAAGATAGCTGAAGTAGAATTTTTATATACAAACCTCTTATTTTTAAGAAAATATATATTTTCTAAATACAAATTATTGCGCCCGTTATGGGATATGCACACAAAGAGAACCATGTCCATGAGCACACATGCTTTAGCTATTTTTGGTTGTGCATGGATATAGCTCCTCCTTGTGTACATATCACCTCTACTTTCTTTTCGATGAAGCTACATCTTGATTCTGGCATCACTGTCGTATAATTATCGTCGAGAAACGTGAGAAGTTTTGATACAATATAAAGAATCGATGATTGCAAATTCAAATAAGAAATATCAACGAGACGTGGTGTTTATTTTGAATCTTTCAAGTAAGAATCTGGACATATTTGACTTTTGATAAAAAATGGTTTGTTACTAGAAGTTCTATCGGTAAATTTTTACAATAGGAGAGGTAGCTCCAATTGACTTGAGCTTGATACATGTTATCAAGGAAATAGTTTTGAGTAATAATCCAAAGGTTTTATGCGTCTCTCATTATTCATTAAAAAGTTACTAACATAAGAAGTTTGAAATACGTACATAAATTTACTATAGGAGATCCACCTGCAATGACCTTGACATGTATGGTAGAAATTACCCTCCTGAATAACTTCCCGAAGATTTTACCCGTCGCTCAGTGTTCATTAAAAAGATATTAACAAAAGATATTAATAAAAGAAGAAGATATATGTTATACATTCACTCATATCGACCGATATGTAAAAGTCTTTCCGCTGGACCACTAATTAGAAATTCTGTTTATAAACGAGCAGCCTTCGATAGTTTACATAGATAATTGGCCTATATAATATAAAATTTTATAATTTTAAACTCTTTTATAAATTACTTTTATTAAATTGATGAGCAAAGGAATATTTCTATTAAATCAAATTAACATTTTCTAATTTCAATAAGATTATTATGTTGATAGTCTTATTAGAATATACGAGGGTGAATCAAATATAAACCGGAAGTATTTTTATACCCGCAGTGAGGCGAACGGAGAGAGGCCAGGTTTCTGAGCGTTATAGGTGGGGATGCCTGAAGGAGATTCCCCCCTATGCGACCTCTCATTAGCGCTCCGTTAATCAGTATCACAATGTCAGAGCAGGAGGTGTCCTCGTCTGTTGCGCAACGAATTATTATTAAATTTCTCACTGCAGAAGGCGTAAAACCGTCAGACATATTGAGAAGGCTTGAAGCACAGTTCGGGGACAATACGCTTAAGAAGACTCAAGTGTACGAGTGGCATAAACAATTTTTAAAAAGACGAGAAACTGTTGAAAATGAGGGGCACCGACGTCGCCCGAGGACCAGCGTGACAGAGGAGATTATTCGTCTAGTTGGCAGCCTTATCGAGGGTGACCGTCGATTAACGGTCGCTGAAATTCCTTCTGAGGTCGGAATAAGCTTCGGCAGTGCTCAGGCAATCATTACTGACGACCTCGGGTTTCGAAAAGTGTCCGCCAGATGGGTCCCTCGTCTTCTCACCGAAAATCAGAAATGGCACCATTTGGAGGTGTGTGAACGGCTATTGACACGCTATCAGGTCGAAGGGGAAGCTTTTTTGCACCGAATTGTGACTTGCGACGAAACTTGTGTGCATCACTACACCCCGGAATCCAAAGACGCCAGTATGGAATGGCGAAAGAAAAATGAATCTGCACCCGTCAAAGCCAAAACTCGGCTCTCAGCTGGAAAATTTCTTGTAACTGTATTTTTTTACTTTAAAGGTATTTTGCACGTCGATTTTTTTCACGAACGTCGTATTGTGAACGCCGCATACTACTGCCAACTTTTGGATAAAGCAAAACACGAATATTGTCGGAAAATACGCGGATTTCCAATCCGAGACGTTATCCTGCTTCACGACAATATTCGGCCCCATGCAGCTGCCTTAACTCGTCAAAAAATTGAAGAACTGATCTGGACTACACTGGAACACCCTCCCTACAGTCCGGACTTATCGCTCTGCGATTATCATTTGTTTGTATCACTGAAAGAAGCACTTGGAGAACAAAGATTTGACAACAATACTTCTGTAGAATCCTTCGTTAGCGATTGGCTGCTGTCACAGCCGCTTTCATTTTATGATAGTGGAATTAAAAGCAGGTTGGGAAAAATGTGTTTCGAAGTCCGAGGATTATGTAGAAAAATAGTTATGTATACGAAGTCTGGCTATTAAATAACGAGACTGCTTATGAAAAAGAGTTTTATTTTAAAAATTATTCTACAATCGAATGCTCCTCTTCAATGCACTCCCCTCCCCTTGCCACACACCGTTCCATTCGTTTTTTCCATTGGTCAAAGCAATGCTGGAAGTCTTCTTTTGTAAGTGTATTTTTAGGAGTTCCGCCGATTTTCGCTTCACCTCTCCCATCGACTCGAACCGGGTTCCTTTCAAGACAGACTTGATCTTTGGAAACAGGAAAAAATCACAGGGTGCTAAATCAGGCGAGTACGGTGCGTGTTCGAACACTGGAGCGCCTCTAGCGGCTAAATAACGCTTCACACACAGCACGTTATGGGCAGATGCATTGTCCTGGTGCAAGATCCACGACTTGTTTTTCCACAACTCCGGCCGTTTCTTACGAACTCGCTCTCGCAGTGTTGCCAAAACTTTCAAATAGTTAGTTTGGTTTACAGTTTGACCCTCTGGAACCCATTCAGTCATCATGATTGATTTTGGTCACTGTTTGCGGAGTTGAAACAGAGACAGGTCGACCTGGACGTTGGTCATCTTCGGTGCTCTCTCGGCCTTCAGAAAACCGTTTATACCATTCGAAAACACGTGCACGAGATAGAGAATTCTCACCATAGGCCTCTTTCAACAAGTTATAGCACTCAGTTGGAGTTTTTTTTTAATTTAACGAGAAATTTCACATTGATCCGTTGCTCGTATTTTTCATCACACATTGTTATTGGCACGAGAAAAAAACACGTTCGTTTCTAACCTCTATAGAAAAAATACTACTACAGCGACAAAAACGAGTTTTCGTACTGGAATAGTAGACACTTCCATCTATCCAACGCTGCATTCGTTTCCCCCCCCCCCTCCCCCCTCTAGGACGACTTCTGCGCGCGCACTCTCGTTATTTAATAGCCAGACCTCGTATTAGTTTTTTTATGATGCTTCAATTAAACAAAAAAAAATTCTGTTTTATATTTGATTCACCCTCGTATATTTTCTAATTCCATTAATACTATCAAATTCAATGAAAAAATGTTTTACAGGTCCTTATCGCAGTATATTGTGAATAATTAAGAAATATATATTTGTGTAATGAAAAATATTAAAATGATATCATTAGATTCAATTAGATTTTTGTCCACATATTTTTTGTAATTTATCAGAATTAATAATAATGCATTCGAATCAAATGTAATTAACTTTTACACAAAAGAATCTGTGAGAATACAAGGTGCATTGTTAGAACTCGGACATGAAAACGTTTTATCGAGAAAATCATTTATTAGCGCCATTAAAGATTCAAAGAAATGCTTTAATATTCAACTTGTGAGATTCTTCTTGTTCTCTCATTTGATATAACCACTCTGCGCATTGATCATTGCCTCGATTCTGGTTCTAAAGCGCGCTTCCTTCAACTGGGTTCAATCCATAGCTGCAAATGTCGCCTCGATGGCGGCCTGGAGGAAAGTCACGTTGAGGAGGGAGATCACCTTATTGGACTTATTGGTAACCTCTCGCCCTACACGTAATAGTCGGAAGGGTTCAGGTTGGTACTATTGGAAGGCCAGAAGTCCTTAGACAAGAACATGTCGACATTGTCGGACAACCAGTTTTGTATGAAATGTGAGTATCTGGTGGACCTTGAGGACGTAGGACGTGTAATTGAGATCCTCTTGAGCAATGCGACGGACTATGGTGTTACTCACTCTTAAGACAGTTTCTTAAACGAGGTACCTGGTTCCGAAATGAAGTCTTGGAATCTTTGAATCAGTCCCGAAGTCGTTGTCATCTTCTCTTAGAACCCTCCTCGCTGGGATGGAGAAGCCCTTCTTAGACTTCTCTGAGGCCGTGTACTTCTAGACATCGTACATCGTGGACTTGGAGTACATAAAAACCTTATTATTTTGCTTGACGTCCTTCCGACAAGAATATGTTCAATAATCACCATCTTTAGATTATATTCTGGATTTATTCCGGGATTATATTTCTGATTGATTCAGTCATTTCGAGGTTATGAATGTCTTAACCATGTATCTCATAGACATGAAATACATAGTCATGGGCAGTTAACCGAGTATGATCTGTTATTCTGAGCAAGGAGTAGTTTGATACTCGGGATAAGAGAGGCACTCGTTCGACTTCGGCTCATTTTGCTACGACTCGATAACATTCGGCTCAAATTTATTTACTATATTTGTGTAGGGTGCGTTCAACTTAACGCAACGATCGCGAGCATCATTCTATCTTTGTTTGCCTTGGATGTTAAACAAAGACAGAACGATGCTCGCAATCGTTGTGAGTGTTAAATGGAACTTGCCTGTAGAAGACTACGTATGTAAAAGTGTTAGAATACATTACAAAAATGAGTTTTTGAATTGTATTTAAGTGTGAAAATCGATACATTAAAAAAATATGGAATAATCCCAGGCAACACTTGGATATTCTATGGACATCCACAAGATGTCCTTTAAGGATGTTGAAAATATCCACTAGCTATCCGTTTATATCCTTCGGACATTCACTGGATTTCCATGGGATGTCTGTTTCTGAAATTGATGGACATGTTAAAATCCCTGACATATTCACTGGATATCCGATGGACATTCAATGTATATGTAGAAGGAGCATCCGGATTTGTTATTTACAGGATAATTTTGTAATTTGTAAATTGAAAATATGAAATATCTAAATTTTGAAATATATTTGAAATATATTGAAATTTTTTAAATACATTAATACATACATTTTTTAATACATACCGTAGACTGGGGTTACTTTGTGACAAGTGGGCTAACTTTAGGACAATCACTATTTTGAATGAATTTAAAGTCAATGCCACTGTCATTTCAATGATATACAAACAGTTGTCATAAATTCTAATGCTCTTACTGTGCTACCACGTAGTGTCAAGGCCCAGATGCTTTGTTTGTTTTTTCGCATTTTAAGCAGGCATTTTTAATTAGGATGTGCTTTGTTTCATTACCACATTCTCCAGAAACTATCATTCGTTGAGAAAACTCTACAGTT
>NW_014556597.1:0-7941 GCF_001313825.1 Dinoponera quadriceps
AGACATTTGTATTTTGACGCTCACTTCATACCGGTACACCTGGTATATTCGTTTGTTGCTTATATCTGCCGGGAGCACTCATTATTGTTTAATTGAGTTTCGGCAGCATTGACTGAAACAAATGATACACCCGATACTTCATCCTACTTTCGTATATACGTGAAAAATTTTAATAGTATCAAATATTCTTGATAAAATATTATCGCCGAAGTTTTCAACACAGCGAGTGTCCAGATTATTTTCACGACAAAAATGGTTTTACCTTTGTTCAACGCGAAGAGCAAAATAAATAATACTCTCAAAGAAATTGAACATCTCTAGATAAGAAATATATTCTGAGGAATTGACTTGAATATAATGACATCAAGGATAAAAATTATTCAAACATCGTTTTAAGCGAGGGAAAATTGATTCGCTGCGTGCCATTGTTTGAAGGAATCCAACGCTCACGCTACTTCTTGAAATAAACAAATTTGTATTTCCACGAAAACGGTCGCATATAAAATACAAGATACAACAACCATCCGTCGCGCATAAATCGAAACATGCACGTTTGTTTGTTACTCATACCTATCACGAGCATTCATTATTGTTTAATTCTGTTTTAATAGCATCGACGGAAACAAGAGATACGAATAAATCTTTTTCCTGCGATGTACTTATGTGTGAGAACTTCCCAGGATCGAATTGTTTCTAAAGGGTAAACTGCCGTATATGCTTCCACAGCCGAGAAGGCAGACATCTCGACCGAAACGCGGCGAATATCTGTATTAATCTCCTGACTGAAGCAGTTGTATCTTTATACAACAGAACGAGCAAAATCAAAGAGTTTTCCAATTATTTTCCAATTAATTTGGCGATTTCGTAAAGATAGTGTTTGGTGAATCATAATCCATTTCGACATTTAAGGAGGACCTTACTATCCGTAACTCTGGCTATTAGAATAGCATTATTATAATATCATTAGTGACAAATACTCTTCATAAAACGCGAATTTGCTTCTGTAAATTATGTGACATGAACAGCAGGCACATTCATATCTTCGAATTGAAGGTGAAAGCGACGTATATACATTTTTCGCGTAGAAAAATCCTATTTTCATGTTTGTAATATTTAATACGTTAAGAACAAAATTGTGCAAGCGCGAATGTGGTGTAGCAGACAGCGCATTGGTTTGCGTCACAGAGGCCCAGGAGTCGATTCCAGGCAGAACCGGAAAAATTTATACGCTCGTGTCTTCTCTGCACGATCTGAGAAACTATTAAAGTATATTTGACGAAAGAACCTCTTGCAAAATAAATGCCATTCGAAGTCGGCGTTAAATTGTACGTCCCAAATGCCTGTATATAATTAGAATGCGTACTACAAGCTTATGAGTGAGAGGATACACAGGCCTATGACCTAACATAAGAAGAATAAGAAGAAGAAGAAGAAGAACGAAATTGTAAATCGCTTTTTTAATTCGGACAACATTAAATTATATAATTACAAGTCGATGTCATCTTGAAAAAGTAAGCTGAAGCTTTTCTGACACCGATAAGAATTGTTGAAAGATTCATTATTATTCCGGCGAATAAATTTGTAACGATGCATCCCCCCGGCGAATATCGCGGCCGACCGACCATCCGTCGGCCGCAAAATGGCGCTCAGCGCCAACAAATAAACTTACGCGCGGCGCACATATCCGTCACGTGCACATGCTGGCAACAACAATTGTTGTTGCCAAACACGCGGAAAAACCGTACGGAGCGCGGTATAAAAGATCGCTCCGCCGCGATATCGGGACTTCATTCCACCGAAGTCAGACGGATCGTAAGATCGAAGCTGCTCCGGATCCCGATCCCCAGGTCGAGAGACAGCGACAGTGTGTACGCCGTCACCGCTGTGCGTTCGCAGCCATCTCGAGATCCTTCCATCCGGATAGAACGAGGTAGTGCGTGCGTTGTCTCTACCGTGGATGTCGCGGGCACCGGACTCCTGAACCTCCATCTCGGGACGGTGTGTTCGCCGTCTCCACCGGGAGCTCCCGGCCCTCTTGCCCGTGACGGATTTAGGGATCGGCACGAGTAGGGGCGGTGTGTTCACCGCCTCTGTCGAGTGTTCTCGACCTTGGCCATTCCACTCCGGTCATTGGGTCTTGCACCTTCGGAGCATGCGAGCATCCCGGAGTTCCGTTCCGCGTACAGCGCCGCGAGTACAGAGACGACACGTGTCTCTCCGTCCGCACCTCACTGGAGATACAACCGACCGCCGCGAACCGCGAATCTACCGCCGCCGGTTGCACGTTGGCCAGGCTCGCCCGTTGTAAGGAGGCACGATACCGCGTGCCTTCCGCTCCGGGAGTCGACCGACGCGAGCACTCTACGTGCAGCGATCACCGCGACACCGCGTATAGCAGGTGCAATCCGCCGTTTTGCACTCCGATGCGAAACCGCCGAATTTAAAACACCGGACCGTAAACACACAGCGTTAAAACATCATTACCGCGCCGCGACAACAACACCGCGCCCGCTCACCGCTGCCGCCGCGGGTACCACTAAGCGGCTGCTCTATTTAGATTCCGCGAAACACAGATCCGCCGAAACACCGGCTAAGCCGTCGATATCGCGTCACGGAGTAAACACGGGATTCTGCCACCAATACTGTCATCGCACTATTTACCTGCTTTTAAAGACAGGCTTGAAGCACGGCCCGCCGTTAAGAACATCTTGTATTAAGCAACGTGGGAAAATTAAATTAACGGCTATTACTTGAACATTCGCTCACTCACTCACTCACTCGCTCCCTCACTCATATTCATACGCACGCACACACGTACAAGTACGCCTGGACATCCGGCGAGTTACGCCAGGGCCACCGCTATCGAACACGGTCGACCAGCGACACCGAACGACCACCCCACCGACCGGGGTAGGGCGAACGTCCACCGACCGGCGGAGTCCGGGTCACAAATTAATCATGAATACGTTATAATTCGCATAGACAAATGGTAGCTCTTTGTGGCGCAGAATGTAGGTCTTCTTTTCTACAAATCCGTTTCAATTTGACTCGTTTCAAATGTAGTTCAACTTACAGATTGTTACGTCCTGGAAGAGAATATACGCAACAAACATCGCATACTCGCGCACTAGCGAAGCCTAAACGTACTGGTAGGTCTGCAGATCAGGTCAAAGTCGGGAAAGGCCCATTTACTCCGATCACATAACATACGTTAGGTGGTCCTTTATTTAGGTCAAAGAAATTAATCTGCTTGCCTGGGATAGGACCATATGAGAATGTTAAAAAAAGAATTCAGATTTAAATAATTGAAAGGAAATGAATGAATAATTTTAACAACTTGGTTAAATTTAGGGCATTTTGAATAAAACAGTTTATTAATTATACTAATAACATAATTTGATTCTTACATGCATTAATAATAGTAATAAATTGATGAGGAAAGTGGTAAAAAATGGAAATATTTAAAAGATGAAAGAGTTAGCTAAAGTTAAACAATAAAATAACACATCACTGAATAAGTCTCCGGTCTGACACATATATAGCAACACTGTTGACAAACCCATATGATTTCTGGATAGTAGCATCCTTCAAATGATACATGTCAAAATTTCATGACATTCTGATAATTAGTTTACAGGTTACAATGGTTTTAGTGAACCTAGTTTTGTAATTTTCAAAACAACGGATAAAAAAGAATTTCGTGTGTTGATTAAACATTGTTTTTTAATGGGGAAAAATACTGTTGAAGCCAAACAGTGGCTTGATAAGCGTTATGGAGACATTGCACTAGGGAAGTCAACTATTATTGACTGGTATGCTGAATTTAAACGCGGTCGTATAAACACCGATGATGCTGAATGCTCTGGTCGCCCAAAATCGGCAGTTGTTCCAGAAAACATAAAAAAAGTCTACAAAATAGTTTTGAAACATCATTAAGTGAAGTTGCGTGATATATCTGACACCTTAAAGATATCAGAAGCTAGTGTGTTTACAATTTTACACGAAAATTTGAGCATGCGTAAGTTGTTTTTGAAGTGGGTGCCGCGTTTGCTCACACCGGACCAAAAACAACAACGCGTCGACGATTCAGAGCGATGTTTGGAGCTGTTCAAGCGAGATAAAAAGGATTTCTTGCGTCGGTATTTGACAATGGATGAAACATGGATCCGCTACTACACACTTGAATTAAAAAGATCGTCAGCTTAGTGGACAGCAGCCGGTGAAAATCGTCCAAAGCAACCAAAAACTCAAAAGTCAGTTGGCAAGGTTATGGCATCCGTATTTTGGGACGCGCATGGTATTTTGTTCATCGGCTATCTTGAGAAAGGTAAAACTATCAATAGCGAATATTATATGGCATTATTGGATCGATTGAGTGTAGAAATCAAGAAAAAACGGCCTCATATGCAAAAGAAAAAAGTGCTGTTTCACCAAGACAATGCCCCGTGTCACAAGTCGATGAAAACGATGGTTAAATTGAATGAATTACGCTTCGAATTGCTTCCCCACTCACCGTACTCTCCAGATCTGGTCCCCAGCGGCTACTTGATTTTTGCAGACATCAAGAAGATGCTCCAGATAAAGAAATTTGGCTCAAATGAAGAAGTGATTGCCGAAACTGAGGCCTATTTTGAGAGCAAAGACAAATCGTTTTACAAAAAAGGTATCGAAAAGTTAGAGGAGCGTTAGAATGAATGTATCACTCTTGAAGGAGAGTATGTTGACGAATAAAGTCGAATTAAAAAAAAAAATTTGTTTTTCTTAGCTAGACCGGAAACTTATTGAGTGATGTGTTATATGGGTTAACATTAAACAAACTTTTATAAATTAGCATTATTGTAATAATTCAAATACAAGATGAAGATTAATGTAAAATTAAGTAAAAAATAATCCGTGTAACTTAATATAATACAATCGGATTTAACGCAACAAGAATGTTTTACGTTTCGGTATGGCAAGAAAAACATCATTATATAATACAAGGAAAATAATAATTACTCAGTATGTGTGTTTTGAGAAGTGGAGTGGGATTGGAGATTGGATTGAAATGATTAAAAGTCATGTTTAAATATGAAATAGAGATTTACGATTTATGTGAATCAACTATGGTAAATAGTACATAGAACATGGGCTCGTTTATCGCGGTGTACCGGATTTATGGGATCCCGGAATACAGAGAAAAATAGTTCACTTAAGAGATCTCGACTTGCACAGCGAGATGTTCGGCAGCAGAAGGCAAAGTGAAAATGACTCACTAACTGACACTGAGTGACTGACATACACTGACTACGGTTAAATCGAGCGATTCTGATACTCGGACTAATTATCGGAATATGGAAACGTATATCTACGAGGGTGGTCCCTGAAGTACCCGACCTGACCTAGAGATGGCGGTAGTTGTTTGAAAAATATCACTGTATTAGAAAGTACACAATCTATAAAGCATATGTTTCAAGTTTGAAGACGCCACGTTGTTTAGTATTTGTTTGGCAGCCATCAATAGTAAACGTTTTCAGTGAATTTGTGAAAATGGAGAAAATTGGTCATCGTTATGTGATACAATACTTTTAATTGAAAGGCCTTAGCCCAACCAATATAAAAGCTAAATTGGATTCTACTCTGGGTGAGTCCGCTCCTTCGTTTACAACAGTAAAATTTTGTGTAGCAGAGTTTAAACGAGGCCGTAGGAGCTGCCAAGACGAGCATCGCAGTAGTCGACCAAATGAGGTGACGATTCCAGAAATGATGAAGAAAATCCACAAAGCGGTACTGGATGATCGTCGACTGAAAGTGCGCGAGCTAGCAGACATAGTAGGCATTTCAAAAAGTGCGGTACATTGCATATTATCTGAAAATTTGGACATGAGAAAGCTGTGTGCAAGATGGGTGCCGCGTTTGCTCACACTCGAGCAAAAACAGTGTCGTGAAGATGTTTCAATTGAGTGTTTAGCGAAGTTTCACAGCAACAAAACAGAATTTTTGCGCCGTTTCATAACCATGGATGAAACATGGGTCCATCACTTCACACCCGAGACGAAAGAACAATCAAAACAATGGACTCAAAAGGGAGAACCGGCTCCAAAGAAGGCGAAGACGGTTTCATTTGCAGGCAAGGTCATGGCGTTGGTTTTTTGGGATGCGCGTGGTATCATTTTCATTGACTATCTTGAAAAAGGAAAAACTATCAACGGCGAGTATTATGCGAACTTATTGCAACGTTTGAGCAAAGAAATCAAGCAAAAATGGCCGCATTTGGCTAAGAAGAAAGTGTTGTTTCATCAAGAGAATGCACCAGCTCACAAATCCGTTATTGCAATGGCCAAAATTAATGAATTAAAGTTTGAATTGCTACCTCATGCACTCTATTCGCCAAATTTAGCCCCCTCGGATTATTTTCTGTTCCCAAACTTGAAAAAATGGCTCAGTGGTCAAAGATTTTCCAACGATGAAGAAGTGATATCAGCAGTTAATGGCTATTTTGAGGAGCAAGACAGTTCTTATTATAAAAAGGGTATCGAACTTATTGAACATCGCTGGGAAAAGTGTATAAAGCTGAAAGGAGATTATGTTGAAAAATAAATACATTTTTTTCCAAAATGTTTGTGTTTTCTTTGTTGGGTCGGGTACTTCAGGGACTACCCTCGTACAAATGTTATCATTCAGATTTACCCGAGAGCCTTTAACAGAAACAAAATATAAAATCCACGAAATGCAAGAAGAAGACGAGTCATTCTATAATGATTCATAGATTATACGAGGGTTGATTACATATAAACGAGCCTTTTGCAAAAAAAACCATATATTTTTCAAAATCATTTCTAATTTATATTTTCCTTATTTTTATACATAGTCCTCCATCTTACCTATACACTTCATCCAATGGTCAGGTAATTTTTTATTTCCGGTATCATGAAAAGTTCGCGTATGTAAATCAAACCAATTGCACCTGAACTGCTGCACTTCCTAATTCGTTGTGAAGCGCTGTCCACCAAGGCCTTCCTTGAGTGGCCCAAACATATGAAAGTCGCATGTTGATAGGTCTGGGCTGTACAATGGATGTTCTAGGATAGCCCAGTGTATATCGGCCAATTTTTGTTGTGTTACTACTGTGTGGGGTCTGGCGTTGTTATGGAGAAGCAACACACATCTGATCAAAATGCTGCGCCTTTTTGACCAATAGGCAGCTTGAACTGAAAGTCAAATAAAGTTTCTGGGAGATTTTAAGAACAATTAAATGCCGTTCGCCTTTGATGAGTTCTCGAACAGACTCGGTGTTCTGCGCTGTGATGCTGGTGCGGGGATGGCGCGGGTGGACAATGTTTTCAACACGCTTTCATCCTTCCTTAAATTCGTTACACCACTGCTTCACCCGAGCCCGTAAAAGGGTTCTTTCTCCGAACTTTGAGAGTAAACGGCGCCGAATTTCAGCAGCATTTACATTTTCGTTAACGAGAAACTTAATAATTACACGTTGTGCAACTGCGGAGTGCACCTCTTTCACGCTCATCGTGATTGCTCCTGAGAATAAGAAGCACGTGACATGCCAACGTTATTACTGCCTTCCACATGACCCCTCCCCATTGTCCAAAACGTTGCCAAACCCTCACGCCGCCGATGGGTGCGCAATTTAACAAGGCTCGTTCATATTTAATTTACCCTCGTATAAGGTCACCCATGGTGAACCCGCACGTGCGCCGGACGTAGGAAAATGGAAGAAATACGAGTTGCCGGGAGAAGCCAAGGACGAAAGAGGGCGAAGATGCTGAAGGAGCGGCTAGAGCAACACGCGGATGGACGCAGGGAGATGTTTTCCCAGACGAACGGCTAGCGACGGACAGCAGAGACGGCCACCTTGCGTCAAGAAAGGTGTAAGGCCCTGCGACCCAGTCGCAGAGCATGCGAGGGAGGATCTCTACAGAAGGGCTTAGGGGAATTCCTTCA
>NW_014556598.1:0-1096 GCF_001313825.1 Dinoponera quadriceps
GAGAAATAGTTCTGATCCTTAGATTCAAACAATCTTTTTTGATATTATAAGCGAAATGATTTGTATGTACTAAATAATAATGTAATAGGAGAGAATCTTTCTCTAACCACATTTAATAATAAAATGATTTTTGTTGGAAACAAAAAATAATAATCGAATAAATTGCTACTTTTGGCATATAAAAAAATACGTTTCAAGCTGACAGATAACGCGATTGCACTTGACTATTAATTCAAACAATTTCTATATACTTGGATATGATCAATCCTTTCAGACGATAGTTTGCAGTCTAGACTCTGTGCGACTTCGAAAGTTCAATCACAATTTAGTGAAATTTAGTGAAAAATTAGGTGCATCTACGAGTGAGTATTAAAATTCAGAATATCAAAGGAATCATGACACAAACAAGAAAATAGGATACATTCATTTCAAATAATAATTATAACTCATAAGTATAACTTAAAACAATAATTTCATAAATGAACTCATATAACATTAAGACATTATGAAACGTCACAAAAACATCTTTAGACACATAGAACATTCGAAAGAGACCTAGATTAAAATTCGAGAACTTTCTTAGTTTTTTCTTGAAAAAAATTCACTTTTCCGTATCGCTAATAATCATTCGTGTTTGTCAGGAAGCTACGTTCAAGAATTTCGCGATTGTAATAAGGAAAACAACGTTATTACAACATCCAAATGAAATTCGAAATCTCGCAATTCAGCAAACACATTTATTATTTCTGCTTGTCTATATATACAGCCTCATTAACTGCCAAAGTACTTCTATGCGTGGTGGAAAAGGATGGCAAGGTATATTTAATTTTATATTTAATGTACACAATTGACAGAAGAACCTTAAGTGTATCAATAAATTGCACGTAACAGGGGAAAACTGTGAGAAAAAAAGAAAAAAAAATGTAAATTATGAAAAAACAATTTTATATATAACACCTCAAGCAGCACGTAAACGTTCAAAGAACGTTCGCTGTACGTTCACTTGGTTTAGTTATATATATTAATTATATATATTGATAAAATATTTTAATATATTAATGGGTGTTATATTGAGAGCAATTATTTTTATTATTAT
>NW_014556599.1:0-474 GCF_001313825.1 Dinoponera quadriceps
CACCGGGACAACGCTAGACCACACACATCTTTGGTCACTCGCCAAAAATTAATGGAGCTTGGTTGGGAATTGATGTTACATCCACCATATAGCCCTGACATTGCGCCGTCAGATTACGATTTATTTCGATCCTTGCAGAACTACTTGGATGGTAAAACTTTTAAGGATGATGAAGCTGTGAAATCGCACACGGATCAATTTTTTGCCGATAAAAACCAGAAGTTCTACGAGCGTGGAATTATGAAGTTGCCAGAAAGATGGCAAAAGGTCATCGAACAAAATGGAAAATATGTCAGTGATTAAAGTTCATTCTATGCAGAAAAAAAATTGTATTTTATTTCCATGAAAAGATCGGCAATTACTTTTCGGGCGACCCAATATATTAGGTCTAGTATAAAGTAATCCATTATTTTTCCAATAGAGGACTTTATTAATCTGTATCTCGCGTTGTATAAGTCCGATCGGATTACGCCA
>NW_014556600.1:0-3735 GCF_001313825.1 Dinoponera quadriceps
GTCTACGCAGAAGAAACGACACCGCTGGTAGAAAACGCCAGTCAACGGCGGCCAGTATGCGGAAACCGCGACGAAATGACACTCGTGCTGGCGCTAATTGGGCCCTCGAGGTGACGCCATCAAGAGGGATGCTCTTCCATCCTCGGAGTGTGTCCCGCTCCCTCTCACCCGGTCCGAACTACCACCCGTCTTTCTGCTTGCCCTCTCCCTCTCTTCCCGCTACAACCTCTTTTCGCCTTTTGCTCCTCTTTCTTCTTCTTCTCTCCCCCTCTTCCTCTTCTTTATACATCGCGAATCGACGCGGTAGACGCGTAGAAGGTTCTTGAAGATCGGTAAACCGTCGAGGGACGGAGGAAAGCGCAAACCAACAAAGAACTGATTTTTCCCAACTGCATCTTTTGTTCCCTTACTTTTTGAATTATCGAGGAAAATGTGAAATAGGTAATTTCTCGGTCGCATCTCGTAATGTGACAATGTAACATTCACGTAACTAATTTTGATTTAGTTTCCTGTTGTTTGAATCGTGTTGAAGTGTAATCATTCAGCGAAATTATAGACGGAAGCACGAGGATCGCGTCCTCTCGAGTTCATCGCTGCTCGATCAGCGGTACTCTATTTATTTCCGATCCTGTTTCATAGCTCGCGCCGCGAAAAGTATTGTCTGCAAAATATAGCCACGCATGCCTCCACGTACGATATTCAGACGGAGGAAGGAAATAGGTTCGCGAGGTCGTACCCATGCATATAAATTTTCGCGCATGAAACGAACAATGAACAACGTGCGGAGNGTTCTTTAAATCGTGTTGAAGTGTAATCATTCAGCGAAATTATAGACGGAAGCACGAGGATCGCGTCCTCTCGAGTTCATCGCTGCTCGATCAGCGGTACTCTATTTATTTCCGATCCTGTTTCATAGCTCGCGCCGCGAAAAGTATTGTCTGCAAAATATAGC
Source organism: Dinoponera quadriceps (assembly GCF_001313825.1). Classification (NCBI taxonomy): domain Eukaryota; kingdom Metazoa; phylum Arthropoda; class Insecta; order Hymenoptera; family Formicidae; genus Dinoponera; species Dinoponera quadriceps. The sequence goes on from NW_014556600.1 coordinate 953, forward strand.
CACGCATGCCTCCACGTACGATATTCAGACGGAGGGAGGAAATAGGTTCGCGAGGTCGTACACATGCATATAAATTTTCGCGCATGAAACGAACAATGAACAACGTGCGGAGAAGAAAATAAATATTCTCCTAACGCGTAAAATTAATTTCGCATAAATTAAAAATATCGTTTCCTCACAAGTTCGAAAATCTNGAGTTCGAAAATCTTACATCTTACTTTGCGTATGAGAAAAATAAAAAAATAAAAATATATATTTGAAGTCTATAGAAGCTTCCGTGAACAACGCAAGAACCTCCATACCGGTCCTATTTTCTTCCCTTCTTCTACGAAAGCTCAAAACACACAGGCAATCCGTATCATAACTCTCACCGATGAGGCGATGCTCTTCTCCCGGCCGATCGGTGCGCCGCAACAAGTCGTGACTCGTCTGAAACAATAGAGAAAAATCGCATATGTAGTTAACTATCGTTGAACTTCCATATACATGTACATTTGTATATGGTGTCGTAAGAAGAATGGGAGGCAGGTGATTGGAAAAGGGTTACGGCAGCGAGAAGAAACTGAAATTAAGCATTACTCCGGGTATTAAGAGAAATTATTAGAGTTATGTTTTGATCGTGTCTTTTATGGAACTTCGCGGGCGACCGCGACGACGAGGCGACGAAACGGCAAGAAACGAGCCTACGATGACGGAGACGAAGAAGAAAGCTAGTTGAATTATATTCGCCGCTATACCGATATATAGGCGTATACAGATATATTTTATTGCGATATTCATACCGTTTACAAAGACGTCTCGTCGAACTNTGGGAGGCAGGTGATTGGAAAAGGGTTACGGCAGCGAGAAGAAACTGAAATTAAGCATTACTCCGGGTATTAAGAGAAATTATTAGAGTTATGTTTTGATCGTGTCTTTTATGGAACTTCGCGGGCGACCGCGACGACGAGGCGACGAAACGGCAAGAAACGAGCCTACAATGACGGAGACGAAGAAGGAAGCTAGTTGAATTATATTCGCCGCTACACCGATATATAGGCGTATACATATATATGTTATTGCGATATTCATACCGTTTACAAAGACGTCTCGCCGAACTGCCTCGTTAAATATATTACGGTGCGACCAACCCGCATCCTCTCCGACGCCAGAAACGACGAGCATAAATGAAACCGAAATGTGCACCCGTACAAAAAGAACGCGCGCGGTTCATCTAAGACAAGCTGCAATAATACGGAGATAAACGGAGATAACGTTGTTATTTACCTATTGCGAGTTACCAACCATTTTTCCCCGATTTATTTTAAATTGAATAAGGAATCAAAATATGTAATCATTATTGTCGTATCTGATTGAGAAGTACATGTAATTTCTAATTGTTTATAACTTTTATTAATTTGTTTAACAAATTATATGCTACATAGAATTATGTTTTGTATTAATAAGGCAACAAAATAATAAAATTTTCACATTTTCATCAAAAAATACACGCAAATGATTTACTAACAGCGCGCCGCGTCCAGTTCGCGCCGTTGTTCGTCGATGTAAACAAATGAAANTCACTCATATATACGAAATTGAATAAGGAATCGAAATATGTAACCACTAATGTCGTAACTGATTGAAAAGTAAATGAAATTTCTAATTGTTTATAACTTTTATAAATATGCAACTATAGAACTATGTTTTGTTTTAATAAGGAAATAAAGTAATATCAAAATTTTCACATTTCAGTAAAAAATACACAAAAAAGATTTACTAAGAGTGCGCCGCGTCCAGTTCGCTGGCTGCGCGTCGATGTAAACAAATGAACGTTGTTATTTACCTATTGCGAGGTACCAACGTTTTTTTCACTCATTTATTCGAAATTGAACAACGAATCGAAATATGTAAACGTTAAGGTCGTAACTGATTGAGAACTACATATAATTTCTAATTACTTATAACTTTTATGAATTTGTTTAAACAAATTATATGCTACACAGAACTATGTTTTGTTTTAATATGATGATAAAATAATATCAAATCCCATTTTTATTAAAAAATACACGCAAATGATTTACTATCAGCGCGCCGCGTCCAGTTCGCGCCGCTGCGCGTCGAGGTAAACAAATGAACGTTGTTATTTACCTGTTGCTAATAACCAAATATTTTTCACTCATTTATTCGAAATTTAATAAAGAATCTAAATATGTAACCATTATTGTCGTAAATAATTGAGATGTACATGTAATTTCTAATTGTTTTAAACTTTTATGAATTTGTTTAAACAATTTACATGCTACATAGAACTATGTTTTCTTTTAATACGTTAATAAAATAATATTAAAATTTTCCCATTTTCATCAAAAAATACACATAAATGATTTACTGACAGCGCGCCGCGTCCAGTTCGCGCCACTGTGCGTCGATGTAAACAAATGAACGTTGTAATTTACCTATTGGGTGTTACTAACTTTTTTTTTACGCATTTATTTAAAATTGAATAAGGAATCGATATATGTAAATATTTTTGTGGTAACTGGTTGAGAAGTAGATGTAATCTCTAATCGTATATAACTTTTATGGATTTGTTTAATCAAATTACATGCAACGTAGAACAATGTTTTGTTTTAATAAGATAATAAAATAATATCAAAATTTTCACATTTTTGTCAAAAAATTCACGCAAGTGGTTTACTAATATTGCGCCGCGTCCAGTTCGCGCCGCGTCCAGCTCGCGCAGCGTCCAGTACGCGCCGCGTCCAGTTCGCACCGCTGCGCGTCGATGTAAACAAATGAAC
>NW_014556601.1:0-250 GCF_001313825.1 Dinoponera quadriceps
GTCCGGCACCCACGCTATGCGGTCGTCATCGCCGGCAGGCGGAACCTCATGATTTGTGAATCCGCAAGAGAGGTAACATTTTCTTAAATCTGTAGCTTTTCATGAAAACAATAATTTACTCTACATTTATTCTACATTTAAATAAAAGAATTTAGATTTAAATAAATATGTTACTAGTAAACATGGTGACTTTTGGTCTGTTCCTAATAGCTGAACTGGCTACTTTAAGGGGTTATTACCAGCTTATGCC
>NW_014556601.1:364-658 GCF_001313825.1 Dinoponera quadriceps
TTATTTACAAAATGGCGGCTGTACAGTAATAACCTTCAGATCACTTTTTAAAAAAGCCTTCCGCGGCCGGCAGTAGAAGTCTCTTCCAGTTCAACCTAGAACAAAAAAAATTTTTTCATAATCTACATGAGTTTATGTAGTGAAGTACACATAATTATATTTTTTTAATTTTTTTCACAAAATGGCAGAAGTTTAAACAAAAAAATCATTTTGCGACGAAAAAATTGACTTTAAGGGGTTATAACTTTTTTCTAGTGAAGCAATCACTAAAATCGTGTGTACTTCACTAGATAA
>NW_014556602.1:0-9968 GCF_001313825.1 Dinoponera quadriceps
AAGAACTTTGTTTGCCTAATCACTGTCTGACTTTTACTCACAAACTCCGAATGCACTTTTGCACTCACCCAATATCATTTTCAAACAACAGAAATGTAATTTTTACACAAAAATTCCGGTTTCAAATTTCTACACCTGGTATATTGAATATAAGTATGTGTGACCCGGGCCCCGTCGGTCGGTGGACGTTCGTCCCGCCCCGGCCGGCGGGATGGTCGTTTCTGGTGTCGCTGGTCGACCGTGTTCGGTGTCGGTGGCCCTGGCGTAGCTCGCCGGATGTCTAGGCGTCTTGTGGTGAGAGTGTGCGTGTGTGTATGTGGACGAGTGAGTGAGTGAGCGAGTAAGTGAGCGAACGAGTGTCTAAATATTACGCCGTTTATTTAATTACGTGCCACGATGTTCGGTACAGATTTAATAGTAACAGGTCGTGGTTTATTTCTGCCTTTTAACGCCGGTAAACATTGCTATGACAGTGTCGGCGACGGAATCCTGTGTTTACGTGGTGACGTCGGCTTGGCTGTTGTTATTTCCCGGAATCTATCGGGAGCAGACGTGTCGCTCGCTACGAGGATCCCGCGGTATCAGCGGAGAGCGGGCGCGTTATTAGCGTCTTGGCGTGTTAATGTTTCGCGGCGTTTAAATTCGACAGTCTCGCATCGGAGTGCAACGGCGGAATGCACCTGCTCGACTCGGCGTCGCGGTACGCGGTTTGCGGTGGTTGCCGCACGCGGAGTGCCCGCGTCGGTCGACTCCCGGAGCGGAGGACACGCGGTATCGTGCCTCCTTACAGGAACGGTGTAGTCAACCGAGCGAGCCTAACCAACGTGCAGCCGGCGACGGTCGGTTCGCGGTTCGCGGCGGTCGGTGGTACCTGCGGTAAAGTGCGTCGGAGAGACACGCGTTGTCTCTAGTTACGCGGCGCGGTACGCGGAACGGTATTCCGGGGCGTTGGCATGCCCCGGAAATGCAGAGCCCCAATTGCTAGAGTGGAGGAGCCGAGGTTGAGAAAACTCAAAGAGGCGGCGAACACACCACCCCAACTCGTGCCGATCCCCAGGTCTGCCACGGGCAAGAGGGCCGGGAGCTCCCTGTGAAGACGGCGAACACACCATCCCAAATTGGACGTTGTTAAAAATCCGGTGCCCGCGACATCCACGGGAGAGACCGCGTACACACGACCTCAGACTTTCCGGATGACAGGATGTCGATTCGGCTGCGTAATTACAGCAGCGACGACGTACACACCGTCGCGGTCCCTCGACCTGGGGATGGGATCCGGAGCAGCTGGTGATCTTGCGATCTCGGCTGACTCCGGCGGAATCTGATCTCGATACCACGGTGAAGCGGTCTTTTATACCGCGTTTTGCGCGGTTTTTCCGACACGTGTTTGGCAACAACAACAAACGTTGTTGCTCACATGTACACGTGTCGGTTGCGTGCTTCGCGTGTAAATTTGTTTGTTGGCGCGTAGCGCCGTTCCGCGGCTGACGGATGGTCGGTCGGTCGCGGTGTTTGCCGGGGGGAATGCATCGTCGGGTATGTAAAGCATTTTGGTTGAGAAATTTTCAACTAATAATAATTTACTTTCTTATTGGTAATATTTATTATTATTTATTACAGAGTTAAAACTTACTGTTTGCAATTATTGTTACATTCTCCTAAAGTGACCAATTTAATTTGAAATGTCAATAATCGTGATCACCGAAGAAAAGCAAAAGCCAAGTGCGGCACTAACGTAAATGATCGTCAATCAAGAGAGATATATTTCTTGTTTTAAAACAATTCGAAGTCGCCGCTACACCAAAATGTCATTGCGGGAAAGCATCCATCCATATTCCGACAATGTTTCAAGTCCATTAATTTGCGGTTAGCTGAATTTTATCAGCCATCATCGTGCTTCCCCTTCCCTCCACTACCGACAACGCAGGTCCGCGAGCCTCTTTCTCGCCGCGGCAGAATTTTTACTGCTGATGATGTTTATATATTACGTCCTAGTGATTTTACAACGATGCGTGTTGGCAGGACGTTGTTCTTCCACGCGAAAAAAACGGATATATCTGCAGTGACGCGCAGGGCGAAACAATTAGTCGTAAATATTCTTGGAACGTTGTATTACGGGGATGGCGCGGCCACTTTTATCGTTGATGCATAGTTTCGTTTTAATAGCACCGTGTTACTCGTGGCCACTCTCGTTTCGCGAGAAAAAAAAATTACGAAACAATGCGTGAACGAGGTTCGCATGTGTAGCGACAACCGACCCAAGCAGTAATGACCGCGATAGCATTACGACAAACGTTCGCCGTTATTTCCTTTTTAATGTTTTATAACAGTCGATAACGTCCTGTGAATGCCGTGAATACCACGAGTTAGTGAATACCATTATAATGAAAGTACGACATGCATCACGCGCGTTTCGAATTCATATGTTAGACGCACGAACTCTTATCATGATTAATTGGTTACCCATAAAGAAATTGTTTTGTGCACACGTCTTGGAAGACGTATCTTGGAAGTTTTAACATATACAATGCGTCTCAAAATTAGACTTACTAACTTCGAATGCTCATAAGGATATCAGAACAATTAATTTTTGTCAATAAATACATGTTTGCAAATGAGCGGTCTTGGTACTATAGTGAATTATCTACAACAGTTGGTTTAGTGTTGGCCATTTATTTTAATACTGGGATTTTAATACTTTAATAATTTCTTCTTCATTTTAATTTTTGTTGCTTTCTCTTGACAAAAATATTAATAAAAATCGCTTTATCAGACTAAAATTTGTTGGGAATTTTGAAATCGGTAGAATTAGTATCATTCGTTATTGACTCGCGAGCTCATTATTACAGAGCTTCTTTATTATTTATCTGAAATTTTTTCTTCGAAATGGAAATATTTTCTGTCCTTAATAGAAATATTTTCTGTCCTTAATGGAAATATTTTCTGTCCTTATGCAAAAAAAAAATCGATTTTTTAAAGCCGTCACACGGGATGACCCCCTTAACACTTTGCGGGCCGCTGTCACGCTGACGTGACTTTTGCTCGCCAACGGTTATCGGCCGCTGTCACGCTGGCGTGACTTTTGCTCGCCAACGACTTTCGGCCGCTATCACGCTGGCGTGATGGTTTGACGATCAGGAAACATTGTTTTCAACTATTTTCCTCTCCCAATTCAACAGACTGTCTATTATTAAAATCCTTTTTCGCGGACGCTTGTTTTGTCAGTTTGAGATTGTCTTTCGCTACCTTCAGATATAGGAAACTTACGTTAGATATCCCTCAAAATGCCAATACCAATATAATTGGAATAAAAATAGTGTAACAGTTATTTTAGTGCCTTCTTTAATAATAATTATATACCAACTACTTATGTATCGAAAAATTGCGTAAATATCACCGTTGGCGAGCAGTAGAACCTGCGTGAATCTCGCCGGCGGCAGCGTAACGGCGCTTCGATAAATGCGCGGCCCGCAAAGTGTTAAACTGGTCTATTTACATCTTATTTATGCATCTTATTTATGTTAACAATATATCGCTAAAAATTGGAGTTGAAATATAAACTTTACATAATTACAAAGGACACTAGTATCTCGAAATCAGGAAGTCTTTATTGTTAGGAGATACAACTGTTACGTCCTGGATGATCCGCGACACGTGCGGCTGGAGCGGCTCCTCCACACTAAGGCTAAGTAAGCCGAGAGGGCAGGTTGCGGAAGGTTATACGTGTGGTTTTGAAGTATGATCGATGGAATGAGTAGGATTAAAAGGGACAGACTATAACCGATTAAAGTAAAATAAAAAAAAATATAATTTATTATTATTTTGCAAAGTACGATAATTTGCATGTCGAGATGGCAACAATTTTTCCGCTACGATTCGAAAAAATAGGAATGTAGTTGATGGCTGGACAGTATAGATTTATGGATACCGGTTCTTATTATAATTATCTTATAAGGATGACTTACCTTCGATGTCGACTAATTGCAAATAATAGATTGAGAGAAGTACGTCGCCTTTGAAAGAAAGAAAGAGGCAGGCGTCCAGGCTGAAACAATTCAAGTTGGTAGCAGGGGGAGATTTCGTCCCCTTAAAGCAGGCGATTCTCATGATATATGGCAGAGTGTGTCAAGACCGACAAGATTGGAAGAACAGCGATGGTTCTAAAAGGTAAGGTAAGTAAAAACTGACTAAGAAGTAAGGAAGGTAAAAACTAACTTGAAAAGTCGCGAGGACTGAATTGACACTTGCGACGTTCCTACTCCGCCTCTCGGAGTTTGTGTAACCCGCGGGGGTAACGTCCTCGGGTATGGTCGAGAGATTTGTCTGCGGCCCTCGGATGGCTCGCCGGACGTCCAGGATCGTTTTATAAAGAGAGGAGAGTCTTTAGCTTAGTAATAACAATATATTTATTTGTCGGTCGGTATTACAACGGATGAGCGTATGTAGTTGGACTTTAAACGGTTGTCGGTGTGCTGTGTCTATTGGCATGTGTGTGTGTTTTGCACGGAACAGCTGTTCTTCGAGTTCCGTGGTGCGGTCGGACAGACGTGTTTCGGTGTCTCGCGGGGCGTTGTGTTTTCGGTATCGCGTGTTATGATCGGACGAGGCGCGGGGAGCGGGTGCAGTGTTTACGAGTCGCACGGTTAAACCACGATCGCCTTTGAATGCTCCGCGATGCGTTTTCCGATGCCTTTTAATTGCCACAAAGAGTGCAATCGGTAGCCACGCGCAGGTGGCACGGAACAGCGGAGGCACTCTCCTAGGCCCAGAGGCCCCACGGGTCGGCACGGTGCGGCACTCAGGAGATCCTACTCCCACAATGTCGCGAATATCCCGTGAGGACTGCTACATCGGTAGCATGTGGAGGTTTGTGTCGCGAACAAACAAACGGTCGGTTTCGGTCTTGGTCGTGTCAGCTTCGCAAGGAGAGTCGGGGCCGAGAACACACGGCGGAGACGGCGAAGACGCCACCCCCTTTCCCGTCAACTTCCTCGCTTGCGACTCGCGCCTCCCCCGGGATCTTATGTACTACGGTTCGCTCGCTTGGTTGCCCGCATGCAACCCGGTTTCGGTATCGCGAGGGACCCGGTGTCTTTTTCCGTATGGTGGCGTGTCGGGCCGAGATCGTGTGGCAGTGACGCGACCGAGAATACTCGGTAGAGATGGCGAAGGCGCCACCCCGGATATGTCGGGCCGCAGGTCTTTCGGTCGCAGGCCGGCGGAGAACCGGGAACTCCAGGTGGAGACGGTATGTCGTCCCAGGCAAGGATAACGAGTGCGGCTGCGAGCGCGCAGCTGGGACGGCGAATACACCGTCTCGGTTCTTCGGCAGTAGGTAGGATGTCGGGTGCGGCTGCGGACGCGTAGCTGAGACAGCGAACACATCGTCTTGGTTCCCCGGCCAATAAGGATGCGAGTGCGGCCGCGAACACGCGGCTGAGGCGGCGAACACACCATCCCGGTTCCTCGGCAACGTGGAAGACGGGATCCGGAGTAGCCTGCGAACGTGTCGCTCTGGCTGACTCCGGTGGAATCAGGTCCTGAAGCCTCCGCCGGTCGGAATATATATCCGACGGAGGCTCTCGATTTGTGTTTATTGACACGCACGTGATCACGCTCTCGGCGGAAGCGCGTCACGTGCGTGCCGTATCGATCAGGATGGCGCAAAGCGCCGATGAGCGACCCGACGGTCGGGCCGCGGGGAGGGTGACGGTGCTAGTGCGCCGTCACACACTGACTAAGAGCCACGGCTGCATTGACTTGACTCTTGACTAAAAACTGGAGAAAAATTGACTGCAACTCGAAGATTGAAAAGAAAACCGACTGCCTGAAATTGAAATGAACTACGGCAGGGGCTGAACTAGCTCCCGACTGAAAATGACTTCTGTGAAGATGAGGCTATTATTTATAAGCTCGTTTTTGTCTTTTTCTTTCTTTCCTAGTCATGATGGTCAGCACTTTTCTATGGGAACACCAACGGACTTATCGGACAATATTCCACGGTGTTTTCAAGTTGCTGAGATATAGCGAGAGACGGATAACGTGGAACTGTTCTCACAGAGCGGAAAATTTTAGTTTATCTAAATCGCACATAATATCTAATAGCAGTATAACAAAAGTTTAGAATTCTCGAAGTAAAATGACGCTGGCCCTAGACTTTCGCGCGCGATGTCATAGAGCACATCTAAGGTTTGCTTCATAAATTACAGGAACATAGACCACGAGTGTAAGCGAGTCTTTTGAACATTGTTAAATTAGGTCAGTGTCGGTGAAACAATTCGACGCGCCACTTATGTAGTGTGTGTGTGTGTGTGTTATTGCGTGCGGTGTCTGGCGCCGCGACCGGGCACCTCTCAGGTTCTTTCGTGGGTTACGGGAACTAAATTATTAGGTGGTAAACTTAGTTCCTGTGATTTTTGTTTAAAAAACTCATTTATTTCGACATCAAAAGCAAAAAATACATTAATCAAAGTATTTTCCCTCGCTAGCTATACATGTTTCCCATCTTTCGGGCAACGCGTAGATTCCGCGACAATAGAACGATTGGTCTTTTGATGCAATCCATTCATCGATCCATTTTCGCACATCCTTGTAATTTCTGAAGTATGTATCCACCAAGCCATGCTGCACAGACCGGAACAAGTAATAGTCCGAAGGAGCTAAGTTTGGTGAATACTGGGTGCGGGAGAACTTCCCACTCGAGCTGCATCAATGTTTCTTTGACGGCTTTGGCAACGTGTAGTCGTGCAAACGCGTTGTCAGTGCAAAAGCATGACTTTACGTTAATTGCTGACTACTGCTGGCCTTTTTTCCAACAATGCTTCATTCAGATTTAATTGTGATTGATATCGATTCCCCGTAATACTTTAGTTCGGTCTTAATAGCTCATAATAAACGACGCCGTGCATATCCCACCAAATGCAAAGCATTGCTTTGTGACCATGAATATTTCTCTTTGGTGTGGATGTCGATGGTTGGCCAGGGTCTACCCATGATTTTCTTTGTTTAGGATTATTGAAGTATATCCATTTTTCATCGCCAGTCACTATGCGCCACAAAAAACTCTTCTTTTTCTGCCTGGCGAGCAGAGAAATAGAGATGTTTAAGCGATTCGCAATGGCATTTGCGGTTAATTCGTGTGATACGCATTTTCCCTCCTTTTGAATTTTTCCCATTGCATGTAGACGTTTGGAAACAGCCATCGGAGTAACATTTAATGCTGCAGACAATTCTTGGAGCGTTTGAGTAGAGTTTTCGTCCAATAATGTCTGCAAATCGGTGTCTTCAAACTTTTTTCGGTTGGCCTGAGCGTTCTTTATCATTGACATCAAAATCACCAATCTTAAATCGCTGAAACCATACTTGGCATGTTTTTTCCGATGGAGCATATTTGCCATAAGCTTCGAAAAGCAATTTATGAGCTGCAGCTGCAGTTTTTCAAGTCAAAATAATGAAGCAGCACATGTCGAAAAAACAACTTATCGCGTTCCATATTTAATCAAAAGAAAAAATAGCACTGCTCGCTTAAATGAGTCTCTTCGCACTGAATTTTATTGACAAATGTCTAACCTCTAAAATGCAGCCAGTTTCAGATGTCAAAATAAATTACATCTACAACTAACGTCATCTAACTGTGAGCCGCAGGAACTAAGTTTACCACCTAATACGCTGTAAGAGGGATGCGGTGTCAGGTGTCCGCGACCTGCAGGGCACCTGCAGTGTAATGTATTCGCACGTTGATAAGTCACGGAGCTTTTAAGGCTGTTCTTTGAAGAGATATTTATTTTGCTTAAAATTTGGTGGTCAGTCTGCGTAATAATACTTTCGTTATTTAGCGGCGGTGACTGACGGATCTAATTTAATTAAATTTAATAAATTCGAAAAAAGGCTTAATATAATTATGTAAAATAGATTTATTTTATTTTAATCTTAATATTTTACATTTTATAACATAAAAAAAAATGAATCACATAATTATGGAACATAATTCTGATTTTGCCTCTTTTAACCCCTCTATTAACCCCATTGTTTTAGATTATGCTATAAAACGTTCCCTATTTTGACGGAAATAGTATGACAATAGAAGATTTTATTGGAGGATGTGAATTAGCAAAATCCATTTTACCACCAGAAATAGAAACACATTTTATCAAAATATTTCGAACACTATTAACGGGTGAAGCCCGTTGTTTTATTCAAGATAACGATTTTACGTCAATTAATCAATAAATAACAACTTATTTAAAAAACGCATTTGGTTTTACTAAAAGTTTATATAAATTGCAAGATGAATTACGAAAGATTTACCACGAAGAAAGTAAACAAGTAATTGCATATGCTGATAGAATAAAAGCAAACGGAAAAAATATCTTTGAGGCACAACGCATTTCTATTCCTGGACTAGAAAATGCTCATTGTAAAACTTAATTAAAAAACGAATTATGTAGATGCTTTGTTAGAGGTCTCATATCTGAAATTGAGGAAAAAATAAAAGAAATTTAGACTTAGCCACAACAATAAATGAAGCTTTATGAATCGAGAAAGAATTACAGGAAATTAGAGAAATGCGAGGAATAAATTCTTTATCCATTGAAAGCTCTTGTCAAATTTGTTGAAAAACTGGCCATACCGCGGAAACATGTCGATTATATTTACAGAATACAATAACTTCACATTTGAAGAGTAAAATTTTAATATGTTAAATTTGTAATAAACGCGGACATAGTGCTGTCAAATGCCGCTCGAGATACCCTACTGCCCGAAATCCATTAAAAATCGTTCAAAGTAATTTATCATGTGTCAAATGTGCTCTAAACCAGGTCACACAGCTGAAAATTGTTTATTTAATAACCAGCCTAATATTATTTGCCAGAATTGTCAAGGACTTGGCCATAGTATTCACGAATGTAGAAACAATTCATTTTCTAATAACAATAATATTATTTGTCAAATATGTAATGAGGCCGGTCATAATGTTAAAAATTATTACTTCAATAATAATCACAATTCCGGGTTCGATAATGAAATTTGCCAATGGTGCAATCGATGCGGACACAAAGCATCTCGTTGTCGAATAAAGTTGTTCAATTACAAAAAAATCACTTAATTCATAGCTCACAGATTATATGTCAATTATGTAATAAGAGAGTGCATAAAGCTAAAGAATGCTATGTCAATCAGAACATAAATGATAATTTTAATCAAAGATACGAAGTATTGAATACTCAATGTGATTATTGCAAAGAAATAGGTCACTCGATTAAATATTGCGTACTACGAATTCAAGAATTCAAAACCACTGTAAAAATAAAAAAAATTATAAAAAATCGCGGAAAATATTTTGAATTAGGAAATTAAGAAGAAAACGCATCAAGTCATGTTGATACAAATGGAAGAGAATGATAATGAATCACATATGATTCGTGAAATTCAAATTAATTCGATACAAAAAGATAGTATTCCATCTAATCAAATAAGTAATGTTGTAAGAGATAAAAGCACAATAAATAATTCCAACATCGCAGAAAACAGTTCTTAAAATCCTATATCGCTTAATTATGATACTATTAATAATGAGAAAGATAATTCACAATCTTTTCATTTGATTTCATTTAAAACCTGGAATGAAAAATTAAAAGAAGTCTCACAAACTTTAGTAAGAAAATTAGAATTTGCAAAATTTAAAAATCTGGATGTAACTCTGATCATGAAACTCCCAATAAAAATTTAAATAAAAATCATAAAGGAAACGCCCAAACTTCCTGCGAGAATCCTAATATTAAAAAAACAAAAAATCCAGAGAACATTTTCCACACTCCCTATGATAATAAGAAATTAAATAAAAAGCAGGAAAATTATTTCCGAAACTTTTATGGAAAATAATAAATTGAACAAAGGGCAGGAGGGATATTTGCAATCCTCCTATAATAATAAAAAATCGAGTAAAAAACAGGATAAATATTTCCAAA
>NW_014556603.1:0-1689 GCF_001313825.1 Dinoponera quadriceps
ATAGAGCAGAAAATTTCAATCACACTCGCCAGTTTGCATCCATTTACGATTTAACGTAAAGAAACTTACGATTCACTCAACATTCACGTTATTTTGTCTATTACACCCAAACTCGCAAGTTTCGTCTGCTGATGGATTTCTTATACCTCTTCTCATGGAACTAGCGTAATTAGTCGAAAAGATTCAAGCCGAAACGTGAATTTGCATTAGTTCACGTTTTCTGATGTTGAATTGCAAGAAACGCGCGCCGCCTGAAATCTGCTAGGCTACCGCATGGAAATAACGTAATAAAGCAGAATATTTCAATCACACTCGCCAGTTTGCATCCGTTCACGATTTAATGTATGAAACGCTTGATTATTGACGATGCCACTATATGCGTGCGTACATTGCGCGATCATGATTCGTATAAGTCTGGAAGCATAGGTTTCTTTCAAGAACATAATATTTCTTGTATCTTCATGTGTTTTATATATGTATTTGTTACGAAATGTACAAAATATGATACGAAAATTATATTGTGATGAGATTTTGAATCCAAGACATGTATTTGGCCAAGTCAATAAACATTATGTATCTTTCCATTGCAGTGATTAATATTCGTATAGCCATACCGCGTAATTCATAACGATCCGTGATTAAATTGTGCAGCACCAAATTGCTTCCGCTATTGAAGGAAGATGAACTTTTTTCCCTCGGACCAGCGCAAAAAGTACGATTTGAAATAAAACTGGCAAAGCGGCGATCGCGCTGTTTACATTCTTCCTGCGCAATAATAATGTTGCAGTCGTTTACAAAATTGATTACAAATTATTTGAAAGAAATTTGTAGAATCTCTATGGGAACATCCATATGTGCAATCGACGTAGAATTGACGTGGAAATCGACTTTATTGCGTCAAAAAGTGCAAAGATTACATTAGAAGCAATGTAATTTTGGCACATGCATTTGCACTGTCAAACATTTCCAGTTGCGAGCAACCTTATTTTGGCTTTAAGTGAAATCTTAGATAAGCGCAAATTAAAAGTACTTCATATGCCGCATTTGCTTTGACTCTGACTTATTTCAAGTACCGTACTATTTTAAAGCTTTAAGTTTCGCTTCAAACCAAAATAATATTGATGTATGTAACCGGACTTAACAGCATTTAATTATAATAACAATTTAGATGAAATGTACAAACCTATTGTCGTACAACCAACCCAAGCAATTAGCTGCTGCATATTTTAAAGTTTAATAGCTCTCACAGCCAGCGCGACGCACGACACGCCACACGACACGACACGCGATGCTCGGTATTTATCACTGCGTATGCTTTTTCAAAAGAGCTTTACACACTTTTTGAATATCTCGTTAGGTTGAGAGAGGGACATCTGGCTTATGTTCACTTCTACGTTCACGCGCTCTGTCATTGGCTGCGTTCAAAATACACATGCTATCATGGAGTAGTCATTGATTATTGGTCCTTACTGTTAGATCCTTAAATTTAGACCAATTCTATTAGCGAATTTTTCAACTGTTGTCCGACTGTCACGTTTTCTAAACGCAACCATTCCATTTTAATGTTCACTGCGACTTTTGCAGCCAGTGTGAGATATGCAACACGCAATATCCAATGAGCGTGCAATTCTTCTTGAAAAGCAGTACACTCATTGGATATCGCGTCGTGCACCACACTGGACTGCGAGA
>NW_014556604.1:0-2182 GCF_001313825.1 Dinoponera quadriceps
GAGCGGCGGGATACGCTTGGCTGTAGAGCTGTGGCGTCGTGTTGGTAAAAGAGAGCTGCGAGCGACTAACGTATGTCGGTAAGGCAGAGCCCGGCGGTTTGACCGTGTGAGAAACTGTCGGTAAGGCACACGCGGTTCCGTGACTCGGATCGCCCGGGTTATCGTGCGCGCTGCGTAGGAAAGTTGTGTGATGCTGCGAGAAGGCGGGGTAGGCGTGGCCAGCGCCGTACCGTGCTGCGCAGGGATTGGCTACGAGCGGCATGCACGAGTGGGGCACGTGTGGGCTCGAGGATACCGCGAAATTCGAGCGGTTCTCGGAACTGTTCGCAAACACCTTGTTGCCAAGGTCGAAATGTTGTTGCGAGGCCGAGAAAGAATGCGGCGTTATGATGCCGGCGCTATTCTCGCGAGGGGTACCTTGATCGAGCGGGATGCCCTCCGATGAAGCCGATGCTGCCGCTGGGTCAGAAGGGCCCGTAAGGCCCAGGGGGTCGACCCGGCTCCTTGATGAGTTGATTGCAGGTCCTGCTGCTGCTGTTGGCACTGGGGCGGCGAATTGAAGCCGATGAGCTGTTGGTCCTGCAGTTGAGAAGGAGGTGGCGGCGGGTTGCTGCTGCTTCGGATGTCCGGATGGTGTTCGTCGAGAGGCGGGCCTGTGGCCTCAGGCTTCTTGATCGGCGAGTGATGCACCATGGTTAGGAATACAGCCGAAATGTACAGGAGAAAGTACGCACAGCGCGTGAGAGACGTGCGAGAGTTCGCGAGCGTTCACGACCGCGGCGAAAAGAACGCTTTTCTATTGTTAGGCACCACCGACGCGAGACGCACAATGCGCACTGAGGTTGCGTGTATCAGCGGAAAAAAGGTTTCTTTCAGCTGAACGAGAGGTCACCAGTGTGGAGGTTTAGAAGGGATAGCCCGGGAAGAATCTAGGTCTGCGCCCACTGAGTACTCGGCACAGAGAATAAGAAACACTAGAACGATGCAGCTCTAACGGCGGGCTAGTCTCCACTGTTCCCCTGCCGTACAGCGACAAAAGACTAGCCGTGCAGTGACAAAAGACTAGCTCGCCGGCGTGTGGTGGGGGGCGAGCTCGCATGCAAGCGAGATAGAGTATAGCTGCCACAGCACGAAGGCGAATTGCGTGATGATCCTTTGAAATTCGAGATATTCTCGCGTGCGAACACTCGAGCGCTTTACCCGCGCAGCAACGGCAGCAACGTCAAACCCGACTATCGATCGTACCTTTGCTTCCCTCTGTTGGGGGTGGTGCGCAAGCTCCTGATGGAATTTCTGTTATCCTTCACGCAAGCGAACCAGACCGAGATACTTTTGCCGCCCGGCACAAACTCTCACCCTTCGCGATACTCCCGCGCGCGCTCTCGGCTACCTGCTACGCTTGCTCGAAGCTGAAGGGCGTTGCGATCTGCTTCCTGTCGCTCCGGCTCGTGTCGAGACTATTCGACCTATTATATTTGCAGTTACAAATTATTAACCCGTTGTTTGTTCTTTACGCGATATTATTGATTTTTTAACGCGAGTCAGCTGCATTCGCGTGGTTTATTTCTCACGATAAAGCACACGTTTCATGATTACACGCAATATTAGGTTTGCCGTAATTTGCATATCGCTTGTTTTTCGCCGAAAAAAGGAAATACTCTATTTTGCATCGTATGGGAATTTCCACGATTTTCGTGATTTCGCGAGATTCCGTTAAATGCAATCCCTGTCGTTGTCGATGTATGCAAGGTTTAATCAGCAATTGTCGCGTACGTCGTGCACTTAAAGAACTGTACAAATATACAATTTACATTCCGCTCACGGCTGCGTTGCGACCGTAAAATGTATAATGGAAGCGGCAAATAAATGTACAGAGAGACTAAATTTGTTAACTGGGGGAGAGCGAAAAAAAACGATCAATGGAGGAGCGGCGAATTGAATGCAATACTATGTATCTCCGATTTGCATGTGAAGAACAGCGGGAGCGAGAACTTGTTGGTATAGAATGGTACACGCGATATACGCGGCGAGAGAATTGAATGGGTAGCGGAAAATCGGGGATACGGGATAAAATTTCGTTAGAACGTCGAGTCAATAATACTCTTATCCAGCGGGCGAGGTGAAAGATAACGCCGGCCTCGCGCCGATCTGATAATAATGTAGTTTTTCGGCGGTTTTTCGA
>NW_014556605.1:0-217 GCF_001313825.1 Dinoponera quadriceps
AATAACGTCTGTAATATAGTAAGAATTGTCTTCTACGTCTATCTACAAGTATCTGTTCGCCTTAGATCTTGAAGTGCGAACACCATGACATTGTTTTTAAAAGAACATCAGGAATGATGATGCGATTGGGGAGGTCCACTTGACTGTCCCGATTCCATTCGTACATTTTCATCTCTGCTGCAAATTTATTTGATTAAATATTTCTGTTCTTTCCACA
>NW_014556606.1:0-444 GCF_001313825.1 Dinoponera quadriceps
GGGATGGTACTCTTAATGGTAGAACAGTTGGCCCTTCCTTCATTGAAGGTAATTTCACAGCACAGTCATGCCTGTCCCACCTGAAAAGAAAAGTTTATGCCACCAAGCCTCAAGATTTAGATGATTTAACCCATTAACCAAGATGGTCGATTTTAGACGAGGTTTTTGTAGCTGAAATTCAGGTATTTAACAGAGTAGTAACTGGGCCTAAAGTGTGATTATTTATGTCTTTGGGTGTGCTAAATCAGAATCCGGACTCAAAATCCAAAAATTTTGACCACAATACTAAATATGGCGGTTTTTATGCAAAAAGAATCTCTAAAAATTTGTCATTTTCAAAGATTATCATTTTTTTTTCAGGCATAAAACGCATAAATATATGGAGTTTTATCAACCACCGGTGCATAAATTTGTTGAAGTTTAACAGGGAATTTTTACATTTAT
>NW_014556607.1:0-5107 GCF_001313825.1 Dinoponera quadriceps
TTGGGTTGGAGCAGCTCGTAATACACTACCCTCAGCTGATCCCACCAAAATTACAGCATGAGCTTGGAACCGTGGATATTCCGCTTTGGCGTTGATGCTATTGCTTTGCCGGGCTTAACCAACGACTTTTTACGCTTGGGATTACTGTAGTATATCCACTTTTCATCACCAGTCACAATACGATGTATGAAACCTTTCCTTTTTTGTCGTTGAAGCAGCTGTTCANCACGTGACAAGACGCCGTTCGACGTCTCTCGGCTTCAGTTCGTACGGCACCCAAGATCCTTCCTTTTGTATCATTCCTAATACTGTTAGACGTTTTGAAACCGTTGTTCGATCAACTCTTAATGATTTTGCAACATCGGATTGCGTCTAACATGGATCTTCAGCAAGTAATGTTTCCAATTCTTCGTCTTGAAACTTTTTTGGTGCACCACTGCGTTCTCTATCTTGAACATCAAAATCACCATTTTTAATCGGTTAAACCAATCTCTGCATGTTCTTTCCGACAGAACATGATCACTATAGCTTTCTACAAGATTTCTGTGTGCTTCAGCTGCAGATTTCTTCTAAATAAAATAGTGCAGTAAAATTCCCCGCAAAAACGGTTTATTTGGCACGAAATTTGACATGTTTTACGCTAAAAAAAGAAAATGTTTTTTATAGGTTAATGGAAAGACACGCACTGATTTTAAACATAGGTTATAGAACTTCAATATAAATGCGTCATCATCTTGAATTATACATAGAAAATTTTTATACCGCCATCCGATGGTGAAACGGCGAGAACTTATTCACACTCTCAATAATAAAACGATAAAGAAAGACAAGAAAATAGCCCGCACGCAATTATTCATGTACATTTTTTTATATGGCAATACATTATAAATATTACATTTTTATAATTATATATTTATTAATATTGTTCACTATTATTAACCCTTTGCACTCCAGCCTAGTAATGCATAGAGGCTACCAGCAACTCCAGCACTATATTAGTTCCAAGTACATACCTATGATGTAGAAGAAAAATAGAGTCGTTTCAATAAAACAAAATTTTTATTTCTTAGCTATTTTATAAACAAAACATATTCTAACTTATATTATAAAAGAAAAACATAAATTTTAGGACTTAAAATTTCTTAAAGTGTGATATCTTTCGAAACAATTGCCCATATGCATTCGCGGTTTACCGGGACAAGTATCACAGTATTCCGAAGTTTCGCNAAGGGTCTGCCAAAAGTTCCGGAACGGCTAATTATATCAAAATGCCATTGTTTAGAAAAAATGTATTTAACAAAATTTTAGGGTTTCAAAGAAAGCTTCTAGACCTTGAAATACGTAATATGGTCAACTCTAATATCTTAAATGGATCATCCTATTTTACGTTACATATTCTTATATATGACGCTGACACGTTTCCGAAAAACTGGTTACACACCTTTTTCCATAAGAACTTTGCGAATGATGGGGCTTGAAACTTGCACCACCGCCGGAATTAACCTTACTCAATGTACTGATAAGGTTGGACGGAAAGATTGGATTTACACATCTTTTTGGTGCGCGCGCGTGTGTATGTAGGCTGCGCATGTGTGGCGTATGTTCACGAGCGCAGAGCGTTTGCGCTCATGCACGCTACTCACACAAAAAAGGCGCAGCTTCAGCACAACAGCTAAATCATAAATATCCATCTGTGGATATTAACTATCCCAAATAAATATTATTTATCCTTCGTTTAATATATTTTTTTCATTTCGGACAATGCATTTAACTAAAAAGGAAAGCATTACTATTCTTACCATATGAGGTTTTGGTGATAGATTTAGGTCTTATCAAGAAGTAACCAATTAATTTAACAATCCATACATTAATTGTACCCCAATTTAAAAGTCATCTGTTTATGGAACTGTTGATCGCTTTGAAAGAATTGTGTCAATTAAAAGCGAACCAAGATTTGGAAAAATTAAAAACGACACCAACGATGATGAAGCTCTAGAGGTTTTGCTATGTACAATAGAAAATCCTCATACATCGCCTACAAAATTATGTGAACAAAATGAAATAAGTATAACATCGGTTGGTAGAATTCTACAGGAATATGTGACCTATATAAAATATATTTTGGTAGAGAAGCTGTCCAAAAACGATTTTGACAGGAGAATTGTATTCTGCGATATAATGATGACACGATTTGATGATAATAATCAATTCTTAACTTAGAATTGTTTCTGCGATGAAGGTACTTTTGAATAGATCAGTTAATCGGCATAATTTGCGGTACTGGACTAATGCAAATCCTCACTGGATGAGAGACTATCACACGCAGTATCCCCAGAAGATTAATGTTTGATGTAGGATATTCTCTAATCGTGTCATTGAGTCTTTTTTTTTAATGGGAATGAGACGGCAGAAATTTACATGTAGTAGTATATTTGGATTTGTTGCAAAACCGAGTGGTACCAACTATCATAAATATCGTTATAGATGCTTTTGAACGTGTGTGGTTTCAACAAGTTGGGGCTCCACCTCATTTCGGTTTAAATCTTCGTCATTTTCGACGTAAAATTTTTGTTTGTCGATGTATTGGTAGAAGAGGTACGATGGAATGGCCGCTAAGATCTCATGATCTAAATCCGTTCGACTTTTTCTACTGGGGACATTTAAAAAGTAAGGATTATGAAACGAGACCTAGAAACATAAATGATATATAAGAAAGAATATTGAAGTTTTGAGAAATGTTATAAATACATTTTATGTTTGCGTGGGACACTGTCAAACAGCAAAAGGTCATCAGTTTGAGCATTTGATGGGATAATAAGCACACCGACTGCCCACGACAGACGTAGGCACGTGCATGCACATCACACACGCATACGCACATGAGCATACAGTAAAGAAGTGTTGGAGTCATTAAATGCTGTTGGAGTGACGTACAATGGTGCCTTAATCTTTGTGGCGCGCGCGCGCACACACACACACACACACGCACACAAACACACAACACACACAAAAGAGATATAAATTCAACCGTGCAACCTGCATTCGGTACACATTGGATAGTGTTAATGTCGGCGGTATTGAAATATTGAAGCCTCATAACTCGGAAAGATCTTATGGAAAAAAGAAGTGTAACCAGTTTTTCGGTAATGTCTCAGCGTCAGCTATACTAATATATAATATAAAATATGGTGATCCATTTAAGATTTTAAGTTGACTTTAATAACGAGTTTCAAGGTCATTCTATGGTCAAACAATTACACAGGCCCACAAAAAAAATTTTTTTGCATGAGACAAGTGGCTAGGTTATTCTTATGTATTTTGAGCCGCTGAATCCGAATCCGAGGTCCGTTTAACCCCATCACGTCAGGGTTTTTCATAACCTCAAAAAATAGGCCCAAAAAACCGTTAATTTCTTACAACTTTAATTCCTTGATTCTTCAACACAAACCACAACCAGGCTAACCTACCTAACTCTAGGAACGAGTTTAATATTTCATTTTTCTCGGAATAATTAAATCCCACACTACAAGCGGTCTACACCAACTACCCCCAATCCTCCTAACTTCTAGAAATCACTACTGCTAAACTTCAAGCAGGTTAACCCACCTAACTCTAGAAACGAGCTTAGTTTCTTAATTTGTTTTTTAAAATGATGAAATTCCACACTACAAGTAGACTACCACACCTATCCAACCACCCCTTAACCCATCTAATCCTTAGAAACCACCCCTACTAAACTACAAGGTGGCTAACCCACCTGACCCTGGAAACAGCAAGTTTAGTGGTTTATTTTTCTTGAAACAACTGAATCCCACACCACAAGCGGGTTGACCCACTCACGCCAAACCCACCTAACCCCAACCTACCTACCCCCTAACTCCTAGAAACCACCCCTTTTAAACCACAAGCAGGCTAACCTACCTGATCATGGAAACAGTAACTTAAGGCTTTTATTTTTCTTGAAACAATTGAATCTCACACCACGTTTCGTTTCTTGTAACTACGGAAAATCTAAGTTGACTGAAGATCTCACTCAGATTATACAAACGTATATGTAAAAATTATAATTTTAATTTTAATTATAATTTTAATTACAACTACTATTTTAATAACTACGGAAAATCTAGGTTGACTGAAGATCTCACTCAGATTATACAGACGTATATTTAAAAATTATAATTTTTACGTAAACGTCTGTATAATCTGAGTGAGATCTTCAGTCAACCTAGATTTTCCGTAGTTACAAGAAACGAAACGTGGTGTGAGATTCAATTGTTTCAAGAAAAATAAAAGCCTTAAGTTGCTGTTTCCATGATCAGGTAGGTTAGCCTGCTTGTGGTTTAGGAGAGGTGGTTTGTAGGGGTTAGATGGGTTAAGGGGTGGGTGGATAGGTGTGGTAGCCTACTTGTAGTGTGGAATTTCATCATTTTAAAAAACAAATTAAGAAACTAAACTCGTTTCTAGAGTTAGGTGGGTTAACCTGCTTGAAGTTTAGCAGTAGTGATTTCTAGAGGCTAGGAGGATTGGGGGTAGGTGGGGTAGATTGCTTGTGGTGTGGGATTCAATTATTCCGAGAAAAATGATATACTAAACTCGTTCCTAGAGTTAGGTAGGTTAGCCTGGTTGCGATTTGTGTTGAAGAATCGAGGGATTAAGGGGGGAAGCCGGTCTAGAATTTTGAAAAAATCGAAAATTTGTTTTTTGTCTTAAAAGGTGCTTTAGGGTCTTAAAAATAACGTACCAAAAGATGGATGCCGTAAAAATTGTGTAAATGCCCAAATGCGGCAGCACTCTGGTATGCCCCAAGCGCCTTTTATGATCCCGGCGCGCGCTGTAATTTTTGGATACGGGAGCAGGTATAACGGCAGTCGATAGAGAAGGGATTGCCCTCCGATGAATTTAGAATATACGGATGTCCCGGAATGTGTATAGGAGTCTCTAATAGTAATATATATGTGTAGAAAATGTGTGAAGCGTTAGTAAACCGAAAGTCGACCGTGAAAAGGACGCTCTTCTCACGACGCTTTTCTTTCTCATGTATACGTTTTCTAATATTTGAATAATAGTTCGTGGAAATCAGTAATAATTGGAATTAATTTTTATCATG
>NW_014556608.1:0-5634 GCF_001313825.1 Dinoponera quadriceps
TTGCCGCAAAAGACAAGCAGTTTTTCTGGCATGGTATTCATAAATTACTAGAAAGATGGCAAAATGTGTAGAAGCCGATGGCCAATATTTTGAATAAAATAAAAATTAATTTCCCTTGAAAATTACGTGTTTTTTTTTTTACCAAAAAACCCGAAAAAACTTATGCATACACCTGGTAGAGATGTTTTTTCTTAGTCGCATTATTAAATTGGTTCAATAATAATGCATAATATTCTGCTATGACTGGTTTTACTTTTTCTAGATAGTCGTTGAGCAATATTCCATGCGCATCCCCCAAAAGCAGTTGCCGTGACTTATCCAGTTGATGGAACTGTTTTTGCTTTTTTGGCGCACATTTATCAAGATAAGTCAATTGTTTTGACTGTTCTTTTGTCTTTAGTGTGTAGTGGTAAATTCATGTTTCATTACAGTTATAAAACAACGGTGTGCAATGGTAAATCCGTGTTTCATTACAGTTATAAAACAACGGAAAAAACCTTTGTATAACGCCTTGAGCGCCTTTCCAAACAATATTTTGAAATTATTACTCGATTCATTTTTAATTAATTATGAGCAAACATCTTGCAAATAGCTTTTTCACACTCAATTTTCTGTGTAACATATAAAGTCGTTCAATGTATGCAATTTCATCAATCTGACGCTT
This sequence comes from Dinoponera quadriceps, assembly GCF_001313825.1. Lineage (NCBI taxonomy): Eukaryota > Metazoa > Arthropoda > Insecta > Hymenoptera > Formicidae > Dinoponera > Dinoponera quadriceps. Next base: position 665 of record NW_014556608.1, read on the forward strand.
TTACTTTATAATTTTCTAATACGATATCATTGATTTTTTCAATCATTTTTGAATTTGTCACCGTTTTGGATGACCTGAATGTTGCTCTGCACTTATGTTTGTACAACTATATTTGAATTCAGCCAGTACTTGTCTGTAACGTAACATTGAGCAAGTGCGCAAGTTGAGCAAGCCGGTAACCAGTATCATATCGACTGGTATGTAACGTTGAGTCGATCTTATTATTTAGATATTATGCTATTACTAGGCCAAAAATCAAAAGCCGATTATCGACATTGGGCCAAAACTGTTCCCTTTCTAAAGCTGTACTTGTAGCGTTTTCCTTAGATGATTTCAAATTCATCTAGATGAAAATAAATGAAGATCCGAAAAATGCATCTTAGATGAGAAGAAGATGATTTTGCTTTTGATTTATCTAGATAAAATATAAGATAAGTAGCGATACTTACTTGGATAATTTTTACATATTTTTACATATTGTTTTCATGAGAAACTTTATACAAATTAATAATAAAAATTACGCAGACCATGAAATTGCAAAACAGTTAAGTAATTCGTCAACGTAATTGCTCTAAATTTAAGGATCTAACAAAAAAAACCAATAATCATTGACTGCTCACTCACAGTCGACAGTATGACATAGGCTTAAAATGGATTGATCAATTGAAACAAATGGTCTGTTTTTTTATTTGCACTGTTGAATTGATGCAATAAGTTAGAGTGAGATAATTATATTTTGTCTAAATCTAATCTCCAATCCCTAGTCTGATACTGGCTTAGCGCATAAATCTATATTATTTCACTTATTTTATCGAAAAGTAAGTTGAGAGCATGGACCATAACATCATTTTAGATCATTTTTAAATGAGATAATGTTTATTTATCTAAGATGAAAATGAATATATTTTATTTTTCTTCCATCTAGATAAAGATAAAGATGATATATTTATTCATCTGCAAGATTATTTAGATAACTTTATCTAGATGCTGGTAAATACTATGTACATAGGTACAGATAGTAATAATCTATATAGTTTCAAATGGTTACGCGGATAGTATATGTTCAATGTAATATCACATGCGACCAAAACGTCGCGAATAAGATAAATTGCTTATACATTTTAATCTTTTCGTGAATTTTTAATTTAATAGATATATTATAAAATTAGTACTATTAAAGTAAATATTTTAGCTCAGGCATGCATGGCAGTCAGATAGCATATTGACATCGTTTATCATCGATTTCATCGATAATGAAGATGAGTCTGATTACCTCGCATTGCAATTTTTGTAGTGCAGTAAAGCGTTCCAAGCGGGCCGCCATGTAACGCTGCCAGCGATGAAATTGCCACAACGTGACCGTGATTTCTTTCGATCATGTTTGGTAGGAATGCTTTTAGCGTCTAAAAATAACGTTTAATTAGATAGATATTGTTTTTATCACATTTTATTTGTCTTTTGTTTTTAATAGACGCAATTATTTGTGATCAATACACTATAAATATTGCCGCAAATATTAAGATAACATTAGTGGCTCTTTTATACAATTTACACATTTTCTCTCTCTTTCCTTTTTGCTCTTTATCAAATATACTTGCCCAATAGTGTGCCATGAAATTAACATCCACGACCCGAGAGATTTCATTGATGTCGTAATTTAATAATGTTCGAAGGGGTGCAATACCGGCATTGTTGATTAAAATAGTAACATCTCCAACTTCCTTTTTCACCTTTGCTGCCACATTGAAGACTTCATTTTTATTTGATACGTCGCATCTATAAGACACAAACAAATACTAATTTACTTCTAGAAATGATAACTAAAACTGTATTGGTACTCACGTAAAAAAAATATTTTAATTATTACGCATTATTTATCAGACTTTATCGGAAAACGTATAAAACAAATTTTGGCAACATACGTACCGATAAGCGTGTACTGAACTTTTCCCCATTTTTTTAATTTTATTCATTGTCTGCTCGTTGGTTTCTTCATTGTTATCCCAACATACTATTGTTGCTCCCAAGGACGCATAACCAATTGCTAATTCTTTCCCAATTCCGTGACCTGCACCAGTTATCTGTTATATAATAAAGGGCAAATTATATTTCTTATATATCAAAAACTAAAGAAGTTGTGTCACTTTCTCTTCGAGAAATTTTGCAATGCATGCCGTATTCAATAGGGATATGGGATGTATCTTCGGAGAACTATTGAGAAATAAAATTCTGTTACTTAATATAAGATGCTTTGAGAAAACTCAATAAGATAAAAATATTGGAACTTTTTATTTTCCAAATGCTCAATCGAGCTTTTAAAGAAATTCCATACTTGACTGAATATTACCAACGGAACACTGATTTTTTTGCAAAATTTATGTTTTATTGGTTGCACAGAATTATAAATGCTTTCAAATAATAAGAATACTCGCGAAAATGAATTCAAAATATTATTCAGTATGTGATGAAAACGATAAAAAAATTTAAAGTAACATCTCCAGCTATCAGTTAGCGTAAATATTTACCTGATATAGAAATCTTACATCTTGTACGTATCGAATGTGTCAATGTTCCAATCAAATAAATTTCAAAAAACATTTTTAACCTTTTTAGTAATATTTACAGGCTCAAAAAGATATGAAAAGTTTATAGAAAAATATTTATATATTTTGGATAGATTTCCTATTAGATATGGAAAAACAGAGTAGCGTACATGTATTGCATTTACATTTATATTATATTCACTTTACGTAAAATATATATCTATAAGAAATACAAAAAAAAACATAGCATGATCATATCAGTGTTTATGTGACATAACATTTTGAGGATCACTTCTACGCTATCGACACTTATCAAGTTCGTCAACGATTATAACATTATGTTCTTTTAAAAGCCAATATCATGCATTATGAATACGGATTAAATTTGGATTACGAACTGCGAATCGTTGACCGACTAATTAGATATAAAATATTTCAATTAAGTTGACCAAAAAGTCTTTCCGTTCTTTTAAGGGAAATTTAACCCTTTGACATACAAATTAAATGGAACTTAATGCGACCAAAAAATACTATTTAATTTCGCTCAACTGAACAGTTACGTGAAAGCTGAGAAAGAGTACATTTTATTTTGAAATTTGGATTTTTATTAATCAGATTGATGTTAACAAAGAACATCTAAATAACATTAAAAAATGATAATTTAATAGTTCTGTATAGTATGGAATATTTCGAAACATTTTGGAAAATGTAAAGGAACTAAACATTTTTTGCACTGCAACGTTGTTTCACTTCTTATGTTGTTTTTTACGCACAAGCGGCATCTCTTTGTAGGTAATTTCTTTTTATCAGTCGAGGGAATATGTTCCGGGAAGTGTGCCCAACGTTTGGCCTGTAGCCGAGTCGGGCATTCATTTTGCAACGGTCTGCCACGCTTTGGATAGTTAAGAAGAGACAAATTATATAGCATGTCTTCTGCAATATTCTGCAATATAATGCTTTTTTGTTCTTGGGCCATCTCGAATGTTATAAACAAATGAGAATCGACGCACGAGTGAAGCAACTATGTAATCTAATTGTAAACTGCACGGCGTCCGCCGAAAAAAGCGCTTGACGAGTCAGACTCGTCAAAGTCTACAGTGGCCCATGAAATGAATGACGAGTCAGACTCGTCATTGTATGTCAAGGGGTTAAAGACATTTATTTGCAAACTCAAAACTTTCTTAATATATTAACTGTTTAGTTCAACTACTTTCTTTTATATTTCAAGGAACTTCATTATTCCGTCCTCGAAGAATTTTCCTTTTAGATTGGGACAAAAGTTCGTGACGTGTTTTAAATGAAATTCGAAGACGATGTTTGTAAATATTTGTACATAGAATTATTCAACTACATATGTCAGTCTATGCTACTATTTTCTGTCATACTCGGTGAGTTTAGCCTTACACATATGTATTGTTCTACTCTAGCAAATTATTTTCTGCCTCTATTCGCCCATTGCGGGTCACTCTTTTTGCAAATCACGACCTAGCTATTTGTTGGTCATATTCGTAATAAAGAGTGAGCCCTTTTTGCTGTCTACTGTCTTGAAATCAAGGTTTTGTTTCGGCATAACTTCTTTAGAATATCATTGTAGTCAGCTGACCCGTGTATGTACCGCAAGGTCTACGTAGGCATACGAGGTACTGGTGGTGCTGGCGTAGCGACGGTGTACACGCTTATCAACATTATGTCTGACGCGCCAAATATAAATCAGTTTGATAACGTGCAACTCACACAAACAATCTATACGGCATTAAACTATGTTCCGAACATGTATACGTAAATATAGACGAAAACGCTGCAACAATATAATCAAAATAACCAACAAAACAAAAATAAAGAGCAAGGACAAAACTGGCAAAAGGTGGAGTATAAAAATAGGATGAGAAGTAGTTCCTAAAATATTACTACCAAGGAACGTCAAATTTCTATTAACAATTATTGGTTAAAAAATCCAGTTGAAACCAGTAACAGTTATGAAAAATTAAATGATGAAACTATGAACTACAGATATAGAAAACGAAATAGATATCAACCTGGATAAAACTGTAACAAATGCTCCTCCAATTTTTGTAGAAAAAATTGAAACATAATTCCATTAAAACAATTACTTAATAAAATCGCAAAAAAACTAATACACAATAAAAATATTAAGAAACAACCAAGTTAAAATACAACCGTTCATCACAGAAAAATATCTTCCTATAATGGACACACTATAACAAAAAGGTACACAAAGTTTCACGTATCAAAATAAAAATGAAAAGAAATTCAAAGCTTTCTTTGTGTTCCTAGATGGTATCTGCAATCAGCATCATCTAGACAAATTAAGCATGTTTGTTGTTAGCAAATTGACTCGTTACATGAAACAATCCCATGATCGTTATCCCATTATGTACTCAACTATCAATTTGATAGTTCCAGTAT
>NW_014556609.1:0-510 GCF_001313825.1 Dinoponera quadriceps
GTTTTTTTTTATCTCTTATTAGTTATTTCTTTCTTTCCGTTTCCAGAATAAATCTTTTAACTTTTTTTCCCATTTCAAAAGAAATTACAATAAATTGCACTTTTATACTTGCTCTTGTTTGTATGGATTACATTTAAACTTAAACGATAATCATCTTATTATAGTTTGAAAAAATTATACATGTAAATGTTACCGTACGATGAACTTTGATATAAATTGTATAACGAAAAGAATAGTATAATAATTTGCAGAAGCTACTATTTATTAAACAGCATAGTACTTGGCAATAATCAGTGGGCTATGGACNAAGTCTCCACGGTCATATACAAATAATGTTAAAAACAGTTTTTACACGTATACACAGGGTGGACCATTTTAAAACATCCAATCGAATATTTTGAAAACCAAGCTCGGGACAATCACGCGACCTTCGTTATCACTATCAATTTCAAATTCATACAGAAAAATTTTTCCGATAAAAGTTGTTTTGTTTCGACCGGACCATAAGGC
>NW_014556610.1:0-2248 GCF_001313825.1 Dinoponera quadriceps
GATTATGGAAATCTCTTCCACTGTTGATCGGAGTATCAAACTTTATTACACATAGAGATTTCCGTAATCAATTGATACCTAAATATCCAATTGTATCTACAGACTATTAATTCCTATTAATTCCTATTGCAACTTTGGAGCTTTATAACTCGAAAAGTACTCAATGAAGAAACATTTCATTATAGTGTTTTGGAAAGCTCTCGAGGTCAGCTACAAGAATATGTAATAAAAAATAGAGGATGCCATTAAAAAAAATTGAGGTGACCTTCATGTGACTTTCAAATAATTCTTCAAGGTCAAACCAATGATACCGCCTTATGGTCCCGTCGATACCAAACAACTTTTGTCTGAAAAATTTTTCTGTCCCGGGCTTGGTTTTCAAAATATTCGACTGGATGTTTNTGGCCTACCTTGTATATCTGTATTCATATTGTGCTCGAGAAAGTGTAAATCTGAGCAAGTGTAAGTATAAACATTTGTATGTGTATTCCTGCCCAAACCATGACAAAGTCTTCGTTGCACCTATATCGTTCACTTACCGTCCAATCTGTAAAGCGTTCCCCAATATGACGGTAAACTCTTTCTTGCTCATCTGGAGAGTACAGGCAAAAACGAAACTCGTCGCTAAATAAAGCATTAATCCAATCTGAGTACGTCCAACCTCTATGTTCGACTGCAAAATTGTGCCGAGCTACGCAATGGCGACACGTAAGCGAAGGCACAGCTGCTGGCCTGCGTGTATGAAAATCATTTTCCGTCAATCTCCTTCAAACAGTGTCAACGATCACGTTAATATTGCGGACGTCTCTTAAAATGTACCGAATTTGAACAGCTATTCGATGAAATTCTTTCAGAAAATTTAAAACAATAAATCGATCATTGATTTCGTTGGTAATACGAGGACGACCCAAACCAGATCTTCGCTGGGAGGAATTGGTCTCTAAATATCTAGGGTAAGCATGTTGCACAGCTGACACCGATAAATCAAACCTGAGAAACGTACCTGCGACTTCTCCTAAAAGCAACCTGAATGAAGAACGTTAGTCGGAGTAAAAAAATATAAAAAAGAATGAATGCCTTTTTTGATTATTCTATTGACATAAGAACAATGCACTCGACATCAGGCAGAAGTCGCAAGTCAAGGAGGTTTTTTGCCGCAAGTAATTTTAAGTGCTCAACAGTCGCGCCGCGCTCCACCGCCATGTCGTCAAAACATATTCCGGGAAGACACACCCACGCATATACGCATACATACGCACTCAACTATGAAGACGGTTCGGAATATTAAAATACCACGGAGCTGACGAAGCGTAAAATTTTTATCTTTGCAATTTGGCCTGGTTCAAAATTCAAAATTAAATATTTTAACATCTAACATAGCCAATAGAATTTAAAAAACAATTTAAAAAATTTGAATTTCTAATTTTCGGAAATTCACAATGCAATAATGGGCAACAGTTTTTCCAAAATGGCGGATGATAAAGAGAGATCATGCAAAATTGAAAAATGGTAGTCGAGTTTGCAACAACGTAGCGAGAGTCAAATGTCGCAACTCAATGGAATAAAAAGCATATGAAAGTACATAGATTCCTCTTTAGAATATTTTTTCATTCATGTCGATACGATGATTTTTCGCTAAAATACTCCCATTTAGAAAGAAAACAATTTTCTATTTGAAATGTGAATAACTCCGCAAAAAATGGTCGTACCGAGATGCATAAAAAAGTGTTTTAAAGAAAAAATTCTGTACTTTCATATCCCTCTTTTCAAATTGAACTGAAAATTTTTGTTTACACCGTGCATCTTCGCAAACTCGAATCATTTTTCTCCAATTACACATGCTCTCGCTTTGTCATCCGCCATTTTTAATAAATTTATCTCGCAGAATTGACATAAATCGATTCTTAAAGTAGAAATTCCAAGCTTCATTTTCTTTTTTGGAAAACCTTTTCATCTTCATTATTGACGAAGTTTTCGTCATTTGAAATTTGAGGATTTCTCTCCACATTTCTACTGTACTATTTTTTGAGAGTGTGTGTATATACAGGGTGTCCCAGACCACCCGTCTCACCCAATTTTTTCGTAAACGCGACATTTTAAAGAAAAATGTTTCAGACAAAAGTTTTGTGACTTCAAGGGGCACATAAGATGGTGTCATTGGTTTGACCTTGGATAGTCGGTTGAAGATCACGTGAAGGTCACCTTTAATTTCTTAAATGGAAACCCCCATTTTTCAATGCATATTCTT
>NW_014556610.1:3983-13943 GCF_001313825.1 Dinoponera quadriceps
CCATAGCTTTTAAACGGTCAGAAATTGTTTGTTGTGCAACATTTAACATTTCTGCCATTTGTGTCTGACTCAAAGTGTCATCTTCATCCAATATTGTTTGCAATTCGGTGTCTTCAAACTTTTTTGGTGGTTTTCCACGTTCTTTATTTCTCACATCAAAATCATTATCTCTGAACCGTTGAAACCATCTTTTGCATGTTGCTTCTGATAGAGCATGATCACCATATGCCTCGACAAGCATTTGATGCGACTCTGCAGCACTTTTCTTCAAATGAAAACAAAAAATTAATGCTTTCCGCAAATCATCATTTTCTGGTACAAAATTCGACATTTTTAACACGATGAAAAAATATGATGTTGTTTGTTCAATAACTTGATGTAAACTGAATATGTTTGATAGATGTCATAAAAACCAAACAAAACAAAATTAAGGCCCGTTCAAAATAAATGTTCCCTATCGTGACATTTGTATTTTGACGCTCACTTCATACCGGTACACCTGGTATATATAAAATAGTTTCATATCATATATATATATATATGACCTCCAAAATAGTTTCATATCATATATATATATATATGACCTCCAAAATAGTTTCATATCATATATATATTTTTTTAAAAAAGAATTGAAAATCTCCATATGATGTTTCCCATGCCTTACTGAGTGAGCAAAGAAATCTCTAAAAAAATTAAAATGTTCACCTTTGCATGCAGTATTTCTGTGTTGGTACGGACTTTTTCGAACTTGCTATATCAATTGCAAGTTAAACAGTTTTTTTGCACGCTCACAGTACTCTGTATCACGTCTTTGTTAAAAGATATAACTGATGCAAAAATGTCAAAAATGATATTCGTATATTTGCGATTTTCTCAAAATCCTGACATGATAAGTAATTTTTACGGCCGAATTCGTAATCAGCATTGAAAAATCGACTAGAAAGTATTCATAATATTTCTGAACTTAAAAAAAAGATTATATCTTGTCGATCAGTGTTAGAGACTGTCTTACTCCACTCGTCTAAACAAGCATTATCGAATGTTTATAGCTGTCGAAGGATTGTAATTTCACATCTTCGCACATCGCAACAAATATTTTGTTATTTGTTTCATTACACACAAATATATGCTTCTATCACCGAACTCGGGATTCGATTAGCGACATTCGTAGATATTAACACAGCAACCGACCAACACACAGTGGTTCCAAATCTCGAAAAGCTGGCCAAAAGTAAAAAAATAAAGTTTCTAATTAGGGTATTTAAAGTGTTGGATTAGGTAGACTGATAATTCAAATGTCAATTGACACAATCAGGAAGGGGTCGACCGTTTATATTTGCGTTTATAATCTAAAGCTAAAATGATCTTCACACTAACAGCATATGGCGCGCATAAGAAAAAATAAATAACGATCTATTCAAAAGTACGCCAAAATTTGTAGAGTTCATCAATTTTAGTTCTGCAAAATGAAACTTTCTGTTGATAATAAGTAGAATATTAACATCTATTACACAAACTATATTAACAGTAAACAAAATAACAATTTACAAACATTTGTAATAAAATTTAACGTAAAATTACATATGAGAATTTTGAAAATATAGAGAAAAAATTATAAGTTCTGCAGAGGTCCGCAACAAAACTTATTCTATATTGTAGTATGCTAATATTTAATAAAATAAACAAAAACAAGCTGCTAACAAATACTACTCTGATATTTGTTTTGACAAGTTTTGGTAATGATAAACACAAATATACCTTAATGAAAGATATTAAAAAATGCTCCAGTTTATAGGTGACATCGGATCTATTTATTTCAAGCATACGAAAATTAATTAAAATCGTTGTCACCAAAAGCAGCGCAATTATTAAATCCGCCAAGTACTGAGATAACTGATAAAAGTTCCAATATTCCTACAGCAGAATTAACTACGACACAGATGATTCAACAGATGACAATCAATAATTAATTTATATTTATCAAATTATTGGGTATATGATTAAGTTTCCGCCCATTGTAGAGAGAAGTCGTTAGTAGCACTGCTTGTGTGTTTGATAAAATGGTAATGCATGTATTTGAAATGTGTGTTTAAGCTTTTGAACCCAGTAGTTGGCATTCGTTCGAAGCGTAAACAAGAGTAATTTTTTTGCGTTGAAAATGTCGGAATTTATTCCAAAAAGCAACATTTCCGGGAAGTTTTACGCCATTATTTTATTTTAAATAAAAGTGCTGAAAAAACGCATCGTTTGCACGTAGATATTTACAGTGAGCATGCTCCATCGAATACTACTTGTAAAGAATGGTTTCGACAATTCAACAATAATGATTACGACGTGCGTGACAAAGAACGCAAAGGTACACCGAAAAAATTTGAAGATGCAGAATTGCGAGCATTACTCGAAGAAGATCCATGTCGATCGCTTGATGAGTAGTCAAAAGAATTATATATTGATAAATCCACTGTTGGAAAACGTCTACACGCAATGGGAATGGTGCAAAAAGAAGGAAATTGAGTACCATACAAATTGAAAGAGAGAGAGAGAGACGTGGAAAGACTTTTGGTCACGTGCAAGATGCTGCTTCAACGACAACAAAGGAAGGGGTCCACCGGAAGCGTATCGTGATTGGCGATGAAGAATGGATATTACGATAACCCTAAACGCCCGAAAGCAAGGGTGACGCCAGGTGAACCAGGTCCATCAACGCCAAAACGGAATATCCATACTTCAAAGGTTATGTTGTGCATCTGGTGGAATCAAAGGTTGTTGTATATTACGAGCTGCTGAAACCGTCCGAAACCATCACTGGCGATAGTTATCAACTACAACGGATACATTTGAACCAAGCTTTGAAAAAAAAACTACCGGAATGGGATAATAGGCACGACAAGCTGATTCTGCTACATGACAACGCTAGGTCACACGTTGCAAAACTGGTGAAGAAATACTTGGAAAGAGTGAAGTGGGAAATTCTGTCCTACCCGCCGTATTCACCGAGCATTGCTCCTTCAGATTTCCATTTGTTTCGGTCCATGCAGTCAGCCCTTTCTGGAGAGCGATTTAGTCCTTATAAAGGTATTAAAAAATGGCTTGTTGAATGGATCGCTTCAAAAGAACAAGATTCCTTCCTTCGAGGAATCCGTTTATTACTTAAAAGGTGGGAGAAAGTTGTCGCTTCCGACAGAACATACTTTGAATGAACTCACTTTATATTGTTTTGTTCAAATAAATACCTCTTTTTCATTAAGAAAAAGATGAAACTTATTCCCAAACCCAATACATTTTAATGATTACAGATTTATTTCTTATTTTTCATTTTTTATTTCAGTTTTTCTATTGATAAGTTCTTAGATTTTTAATCTTTAATAAGTGACTAAAAATTAACATCCTTTACGACGAATTTCTGTTTAAATATTACAATTTTTGTTGCTTGTGCTAAGCTAGCACAACTCAGATATTCAATTCTATCTCGATACGAAATCTAGAAATCGCAATTATGGACATAGACTGTGAACATAAATGACCGTGTTTAAGAATAAAGTGTCCTTTAAATCTTTGTGTTATCCTACCTGAAGCTTGTGCTGACTTGTGCTAAGCTAGCACAACTCAAACATACAATTTTACTTCGATACGCTTTCTAGAAATCGCGATTATAGACATAGACTGCGAGCGCGAAGTGCCGCGATCAAGAGTTAAATGCCCTTAATATCGTTGTGCCAGCGAGATTAAAATTTGTGCTGACTTATGCTTGTACAAATCAGATATGCAATTTGATATCGTTTGGTTGATAAATACGAATGAAAACATTAATTTTGTTTTGCCTAAAGCCGTTCTTTTGTTTAATTTTTTTCGTTATTTATTCGATTATTTATCTAAGATATTACTTTAGCACAATGTTAGCAAAACTTAGCACAACTTAGCACAATTAAAAAAATTGCAAAAATTGAAAAGTGAGGGACTGGCAAAAAACCATTCCTTCATTTTTCTTACGCATTTTTCATATTATAAGTTTATCATTTAGACACAATGTAGCACAAACCTAGCACAAATCAGCACAATTGTTAAAATAAATAAATTCGTAAAATGGGGGGCTAACTTCTTACAGGCTAAAATTATCCCAGATCATAGTAGCCCATGTCATAACCTGGAAAATGGACCCATCTTCTGGGGAGGTTGACTCCACGGATTCTTTGCGGGAAGAGGGAGGGGGGAGAGAGGGCAACGATTGTTCGTTGAGAATTCACTAAAAGAATATATCATGTTACTAAAATCATCGCTTGAAGATAATATCAACGTAACCAATCTGAATGCAAAAAATAAAAACAGCAGAGCAGCAATAAGAGCAGCAGTAAAATTCCGCTGCAACAAACCTTACCAAAAACATATTGGGAGTACGAATTAGTTCGGTCCGTTTTCAAACAATGACTCTGGCTGTTATGAATGTTTCATAGTGACAGCTGATTTCGGTGGTTTCAGAGAGATTAGACATCTGTCAATAATATTCAGTTTGTATCGCTTTGAGTTTCATACAAAACCCCTATTTTTTACTGTGTTGAATATGTCAAATTTTGTGTTAACTAAGCGGCATTTGCGGGAGGTTTTAGTTTTCTGCTTTAATTGGAAGAAAAGTGCAGCTGAAGCGCATCGAATGCTTGTAGAAGTTTATGGTGACAATGCTCCAACTGATAAATCATGTAGGGAATGGTTTCGACGTTTCAATAATGTTGATTTCAGCGTTGAAGGCAAACCTCGCTCTGGACGGCCAAAAAAATTCGAAGACAAAGAATTGGAGGCATTACTCGATGAAGATCCGAGTCAAACGCAAGAGGAGCTTGCAGAATCATTGGGAGTTACGCAACAAGCAGTTTCCGTATGATGGAAATCCATGGGAATGATTCACAAGCAAGGCAATTGCGTGCCTTATGAACTGAAACAGAGAGACGTTGAAAGGCGATTTTTTACTTGCGAGCAGCTGATTCAAAGGCAATAAAGAAAGGGTTTTTTACATCGGACTGTGACTGGGGATGAGAAATAGATATTCTACGATAACCCCAAGAAGAAAAAATACTACGCCATGCCCGATCAATCGTTGCCATCGACCTCAACATTAACACCAAAGCCGAATATTCATGGTTCGAAGGCTATTGCTGGGTATCTGGTAGGACCAAAAGGATGTTGTATACTGCTACAACCTGGCGATTCCATTACGGGCCATCGGTATAAGCTACAATTGATTCGTTTGAGCCGTGCATTACAAGAAAAACGACCGAAATACGAGCAAAGACATGACAAAGTTATTCTTCTGCATGATAACGCTCGACCTCATGTCGTAAAAATCATAAAAAATCATTTGGAAACACTCAAGTGGGATATTTTACCGCACTCGCTGTATTCGCCGGACATTGCTCCTTCTGATTACTGGTTGTTCCGACGGATGCAGCACGATTTGGCAGATCACCGGTTCACTTCTTTCGCAAAAATCGGAAATTGGCTCCTAACGTGGATCGCCTCAAAAGACGAAACTTTTTTTTGAGATGGAATTCGAAAATTGCCTGAGAGATGGGAAAAAGTTGTAGCCAGCGATGGACAATACTTTGATTAATCTGTTCATTCATTTTGTTCTGAAATAAATGCATTTTTGACCACAAAAACGGACCGAACTAATTTGTACTCCCAATATTTTCAAAATAGAGTTAGACCTAGCTCTACAGGAGATATCCTACGAAGCCGGAGGATTGACAAAGAGCATTAAGATGTGCAAATTTTAAGTAAAAAATAGAAAAAGGCCACCTCAAATAAAAGACACCATAACAGTCTTGAAGAGATGCGGCTAAAGACGTAAAAACACTCAAAAACCAAAATTAATGGATTTGGTGCCCATATTCCTTTACATAATAGATATGAGAATTTAGACCAAGACATACAAAACGCATCAGCTCTAGAACCAGAAACAAAAACAAAAATACAAAAATCTCCACTATATATTTGTGGCTGAAGTGGCAAACATTATTTGTGCCATTACTTGAAAATATTGCCAAACACGAATATGAAAATAAAGTAGTAAATGATTTATAAATAAAAATCAAATCTAAAACTCTGGAGAAATACTTAACAATAGTTAAAGAATTACAAGCAAGAAATACGGCATTTCACACTTATAAGTTAAAACATGAAAAGAACTTTAAAATCATTCTAAAAAATATACATCCTTCTACTAGCGTAAAAGACATAAAACAGGAAATTTAACAGCAAAAGACACATTGTCGTGAATATATGGAACATGCAGCAAAAGTACAACAAAGTACAAAGTACAAAAAAGTACAAAAAACCTTTATCTAGATTTCACATTGAGCTAAAACCAACGACCAACAATAAGAAAATATACGATTTAAACCTGATAAATGATAAATTTACTACCTACTACAATGTAAAATAAAATTCGAACAACCTTATCCAAGAAGGGAAATACCGCAGTGAACCAAATGTCAACGTACAGTCATACCAAAAACTTCTGCTATCGCAAAGCGAGATACGTCAAATGTGCAGGCAACCATGCAACTGCTAAATGTAAAAAAAAAAAATCAATATAAGACGACGTTAAATGTGTTTTATGTGAAGAAACCATTCTGCGAATTACAAGAAGTACAGAATATACAAAGAATTGCAAAAAAATACATTTCCAGCTTTAAAGAAAAAGGAAGCAGTACTTCCGATAAAACAAGTCAATAAAACGCAATCGAAACTAATTCAAATAACTCACTCTTACGCCCAAGTTGCTTCTATCCTACCACAAGTATTAATGAAAATAACTCTACCTAAAACCAAAATATAAAACACAGCAGACAAGCGATATTCTTGAGTTAAAGAATATATATGTATAAGAAGATATGAAAATGTATAAGAAGTATAATAATATACATAAAGAAATATGATGAAGGGATTCCTGGAAAAAATGTACTTCACATTCAATATATTAACAATTCTTGTCTCAAAGATGTTATAATAGCACAATTGCTTAAAATAATAGCTTGAAATTCCAATGGATTGGCACAACATATGAATAAAATAAAATCATTTATTCTTACACACAAGGTAGATATAATGTTGATATCAGAGACTCATTTCATCTATAAGCATTATATTAACACATTAACGGCGGGCGATATTTTGTGCGATCATAAAAACTTTAAGGTACAGTCGAGCTAAATTGTTTTACTACGATTCCCGCCTTTAAGCCGCAGTCGAGCTAAATCGTAGTACTACGACTCCCGCCCTTAATGTGTTAAAATATCATCTTATACCGTTCACAATACTACACATCCTGATGGAACAGCTCATGGCGGTACTGCCATTATTATTAAAAACAATATTAGACATCATGAAATAGAGAAATACAAAACAGACTTCCTACAAGCAACTACTATAGTGGTAGAAAACTGGGTTGGCTCGATTACTATTTCGGTTATATATTGCTCTCCTAAATTCACGATTACTAGTGAGCAATTTGAGACTTTCTTTAAGATTCTGGGCGTGCAATTCATAGCTGCAGGTGATTATAACGCCAAACATCAGTACTGGGAATCTAGACTGGCAAATTCAAAAGGACGGGAACTTTACCAAGTTATCAAAAAAACTAGTTTAGACATAATATCATAAAGCATACCAACCTACTAGCCAACTGACAGAAAGAAAATATCGGACATAATTGACTTCGGAGTCATCAAAGGAATATCCAAAGTATACTTCGAGGTGAAGGTGGGTCTGGAATTGTCCTCTGACCACTCTCCTTTGATAATTAATTTAACATGATAAAGTAGTTACATGAAAACCCGATCTTGCATGTTCTTCTTAATCCTATTGTTTCTTAGCAGAAACGTGGTAATCTCTCTCATATGCCTGTGGTGCGCACGCTGAATATACACAGCATTTGGGGCTTGCAGTTTAATGCCGGTTCCGAACGGCATATTATTTAGAGAAGTTTTCTCTTAGCAAGGATATTCTCAGTGATTTGCCATTGTCTTCTGAGAGGAAACACGAGCCTAAATATTTGACTTCTACCGGGATCGAACCCGGGACCGCTAGCGTAGTAGACCAGTGCGCAGTCTGTTAAGCCACGCTCGCGATCTCTCTCCTTGTACGTTACATAATAGGAAAAAAACTGGTACTTTTTTCGGGAGCAAGTTAGAAGTTTATTAAGCAGTCAAATATCCCTAAAAACCCAATACGACATAATTCGAACAGTGAAGCATTTCAACACCACTGTCCAATACGCAGCATGGAATGCAACACCAATAGTAGATACCAAGGAACGGCACACTATAATTCCTGTAACGATAAGAAATAAGTTACTAGAAAAATAAAGGCTAAAAAAGCAATGGCAACTTTATAAAACTCCTGAATTGAAAACCAAATTAAATAAATCTATCAAGAAATTAAAAAATTGCTCGTCAAAGAAAAAAATACAAGCATACAAATGTATTTGCAAAATTTAAGTCCGTTTGAGACATCGGACTATTCCCTTTGGAAAGCAACCAAAGAATTATCAATTAAATATACCAAGAAAATATCCACAATTGACCTCCCCGCCTATTTTAAAACACAATGGAACCTTGGTAAGAACTGACCAAGAAAAAGCAGATCTTTGCAAAATATCTTACTAAAGTTTCTATTTCAAATCCTAGGGAAGTGAGCCTTGAGGAAGAAAAAGAAATATATGAACGATTCGGAGCAAGGCGACATTAACAACAAGATATCGAAACAGGAAATTTTACCGTAAACGAAATAAAGATAGCCATTTCAAAACACTCAGGTGTAAAAAAGCTCCAGGTTATGATCTCATCACTGGCCACATACTACAGAAACTTCTCTATCAAGAATCCTATATCTAAGACAATTATTTAATGCCATATTGAGAACAGGTTTCTTTACGTACCAATGGAAAATTCAAATCACTATGATACTAAAACCCAGCGAAAACCCAGAAGACGTTAAATCCTATAGGCCAATAAGCTTATTACCTATTCTGTCTAAATTGTTCGAGAAATTACTCTTACAAAAACTAATATCAGCAATAAATGAAAGCCAGCTAATACCAAATCACCAATTTAGATTTTATCGCAAATATGCCACAATACAAGATATAGAATTCACAGGTACATAGGGTTACAAATAAAATAACACACGCAAGAAAATATTGTTTGGCAATATTTTTGAACGTCTCGCAGCTTTTGACAAAGTCTGGTACAAAGGATTTTTGTATAAAATTGTTCAAAACCTACCAAAAAAATTTCACGCAATTCTCAAAAGTTGTCTTCATAATATACACTTTTTCATAAAGCAACAAGAAGCTTTGACAGAAACGCACAAAATATATTCAGGAGTACTTCAGGGAAGTGTCCTTGGCTCAATATTATATTTGCTATGCTACACAGCAGATCTAACAACAACATTAATACTATTACTGCTATTTTTGCAGACGACACGGCAGTGCATACAATTAATAGCGATCCCGCTGTAACATCTCAACTTCTCCAAAATAATTTAAACTTTGTCTAAAAATGGTTGAAACTATGGAGAATAAAGGCCAAGGACAAATGAAATCAAGTCAACCCATGGTACCTTCACAACACGTACAGAAAGTTGTCTAGCAGTCTATTTAAATGCGGCACCAATTTCTCAAGCAAATGATGTCAAATATTAGGTGTACAACTTTGCTCCCGCCGTTTTTTTTTTATTTGAGGCTTTATTGTAAAAAAATGGAAATAAAGTTATGACTATTGTCCATCACTGGCCACTACTTTCTCCCATCTTTTGGACAATGCACGAATCCCGCGTCGAAAAAACTGGTCATCTTTTGAGGTAATCCACGAATCTATCCATTTTCCCACTTCTTCATAAGCCTGGAAGTGTTAGTCAGCCAGGCCGTATGCCATTGATCGGAACAAGTGATAATCCGAAGGT
>NW_014556611.1:0-1526 GCF_001313825.1 Dinoponera quadriceps
GTTTGTTAAACCTCTTGGTATCAAACTGACGGTCTGCATGTTCATCTGATATAGTAGTAGAAATTCTGGAAAGAGTTTTCAAGATATTAAGTTTGTATCAATAAACATTGTTGAAAAACATTTCTTTTATAAGAACACTGGATACTCTTCTACACTTACCTCCCATTCTAAATAAGTTAGGATCATCATAAAAACCTTCCAATTCACCATTTTGTAGAGCCTTGCAATCAAGTGAATTGTTGGATAAAGCATTTTGATGCGTTGATACGGGATCAATGACTGTCGTTTCCTTTTCAGTCTCTTTTAATATACCATTCTGTACTGGAATTGCATTGTGTACTGTTGTCTGGGGTAAGGAAGACACTTTTGGTTCAGCGTTGTTGAAGAGGCTCACCCAACTTCGTTTAGCTGAAGGTACCGCATCAACAAGTACAGGTGCAGGAGATGTGATACTTGACGTGGCTGAGGAGTCAGTTGGCGTTTTGATAGCATTTTCAGCTTGATCTTCTTTCAATGCAACACTTTCCTGAATCTTCACTTCAATTTCGTCCCTCTTGGTAATGGTAGATTCAGATACGATAGTCGTCGTATGAGTAGATATGGTTTCCTGGTCATCCTTATTCTGCGTCTCTCCATTTTGCGTTATCTCGACGTTAACTTCGATATTTACATCCGCAACCACATTATTTTCCTCAATTTTACAGTTCTTATTTATAGCCGACTTAACGTTATGTTTTGACGTCTTTTTAACCAGCGGCTTAACTTTGCTATCGTCATTGCTAGTGTCGGAATGCTCAGATTTTTTATCGTTCCCATTGACCTGCTCATCCTCTGGTTTGACGGAAGTACACGTATTTTGTTGCGTAGGTGTAGCTAATGAGTTTGTGGCTGGCGGATTTGAATCTTGATTCGACAGCACTGGATGCGATTGTGGCACAAATCTACTGTCTGGTTGATGTGCCGGATGATGCGTTGTATTATGCGCCGAATAGGCTGCATGTACAGGATACTGCTGCACGGACTGCGAGTACATTGGCGATGCGTAATAGATTTGTCCAGGTACCGGGTGCTGTTGCGGAGGCACAGTGTGATGTTCAGGGACAACATGTACGAAAATTGGCACCGGTGGGATGAATCTCTCGTCAGCCACGTATCCAGCTTGCATCTCGTTGGCATGATTAAACATATGATTATAATTATCCTTCCTTGAACCCTTTACACGGCCATTTCTCTTGCCATTGTCTTTACAATAATTCCCATCGTGGTGTACTTCAGGGATGAGATTGTATTCGGACGTAGGATAGGCCACTCCGTGCACAAACGAAGGCTGCATATGGCCGTTGCTGGAAACACTGTACACTGTCGAAGACTGCCAGTCGTTGAATACGGTAGACGTGATTACCGATGGTATACACGGCATTATGACTATGAACATAAAATATGAGACATTTGTAAGATCACATATGTAGTCGTCACTTCTCAGGATTATTAATTAAGATACACATTGAATTTTGATTAAGAAAGAT
>NW_014556612.1:0-1386 GCF_001313825.1 Dinoponera quadriceps
CATCCCATTTTGTCAACAGTTTTACATCTACATGATTGCGTACATTTTCAATCGTTTCTCCAAATACAAAATTGTTCATCAATTTATACAAATTTTTCTAGAAATTATTCGTCGCTTGTGTTCTAAACTGTGTATTTAGTTCGATGTAATCGCGGAGCCAAGGAGATTGAGCGAATTGGAGTATACGGTGTATCTTTGTAATGCGAAGACTGTGACGCGTGCACAGCTGCAGATTGCGATAATGAATAACATAACGCTGCTTATCGTATAAGGTTGCCAATAACTTTTCCTGTCTTTTACCGGGTGGTTTGGCGCGCGTTGGACGAAACGGTAGGTCAGCGTGAGCGTCGTGCAAATGTTGCGGATATTCCATATCGACCTCGAGTATATATAACCTATGCGTGAATCGACAGCGATTGAAGATACATCAAATGTTGAAACATCTGTGACACATTGAAATTCGGCGTGAGGCAGCGGTTGACACATTGCCCAACCGTACAGATTGTTTACGTCAAAGTACATCAAGTACGACGATGGTTCCGATGGATCGTAAGACTGCATGTACTTGTTATTGGCCTGTGCGTATCTACTGGAAAATTGACTGAGACCGCCGCGTATACCACGTTTGATGAACATGACCATATCGATATCAGTGAACAATTCAAAATTTATGCCAGTATGTTTTAACATAGCATCCCAAGTGAAACCCGGTAAAGTATAATAATGTGCAGGATCTAATCCGTAACTTTTGATGCAACTATCCAGGAAATTTTAAAAAATATCTGCTAATAATAAACATAAATCTTCAGATATAAATCGCTGTATTCACCCAAGGTTTCAATAGAGAATCGTTGCCAGACGTTTGCAACGTGCGCGTAATTGCTCTCTGATACAGTATTACCCGTCAAAGGGTAATACTGTAAAACGATTCTCGCGGTGGTAAACGCGGGTCCTGCAACTTGTCCGCGCAATCAAGGTATTCATATGGAAAAACACCCTTTTGCGTTAATAAATCGAAATCGGATATATTTGAAAATATGGACTGTAAAATTTTTAATTTTTNATGCTAATTTTTCGATACTGGCATTTAGAAATTTGTATGAATCGATGAATCATAATTGCATGCAATTTCGTGAATCAGATTTTTTTGCTGTATCTCGGACATTCTTCGTAAATGACATATATTTCCTTTTGTTATCGGCAGCACATTGATCGAGCCTTCAAATGCATTTGCTATTTCCATAATAATAAAATGTGTATCGTAGCCGGATAAATTATGGAAACTATTGGAATGTAATATAAATGCTTATAATTTAAATTGCACTTTGAATGCGCGGGACCTCTCTACCGTCCGGTGAGATGGCAATGATCGCGTACGCGTGTATC
>NW_014556613.1:0-641 GCF_001313825.1 Dinoponera quadriceps
GGGGGGTCAAATACTTTTGGATGACCCTCTATATTGGATGAATTTGAAGTATCATGCTTAATTGAATCTATCCAAGAATTGGAAACTTTGAACGTCACCCTTCTTCCGCCATGCGTTAAAAAGAGGCTTCCCGTCACGGACACTTATCGTCCATGATAAGTAATCGACGCCGGTAGCTTATCGACAGACGAAAATTTATCGACACTTGTAACTTACCGACCTCAGGAAATTTAACTTACCCATTAATAACCAGTTGTTATTGTATTATCTACTCTCATCGGCGAAAACTGACACATTGAGGTTCTAACATTGAACGCCAGTTTCGCTCTCATATAGACAATTCTAGAGATTCCTTATTAGTAATATTCGCTCTGTCCACAATCGTAACTGCTAAGCGAAAGTCGCGAGAAAATACAAAATTGTCTACACACTGGACACCTGTTATACAACAAAATTTTATCAAATGATATCATACTACAAGACAGTAAACGACTTTGTAAATATACCTAAATATTTTACTAATAAAATAATAAAAAAAACGTGTTTTTTCGATACGATATATAATTAAAAACAATTTTTCGACCACTGCACATTTTTTTTATATTTCTCAAACTGCCTTAGATGGTGGAATAATGGTGTAA
>NW_014556614.1:0-467 GCF_001313825.1 Dinoponera quadriceps
TGCCCCGTACAGTTTAATTACAAATTATTTTAACGAATTAAACTCTCTTTAAAGCCACTTTCTCAGTATGGCAGGCTACCTTGCAAATAAAATTAGTGATATGATAGTAGTTTGCCATAACAACTACCTTGCTACATGAAGGCTTTTACTAAATGTTTTTCAGATGAAAGACATCCTAACAACTGAGCAGTTCGAAATCTAACTCAATAAGCTCGTGATAGAAATCTGGTTTGACAACGTCGACATCATGAATACAACGAAGATAATGCACGAGCTTGTGAGTCAGTCTACTGGTAGATTAGGATTCAATTTATTTTAAAGAAAAAGAAACGATTAAACTCGCTGTTTCCAGAGTTAGGTGGTTTAGCCTGCTTGGGGTTTGGTAGGGGTAGTTTCTTGATCTTCATTTGACCTATAAAAGTCACGTTAACCTTATACTTTGATACATATCTGGATGTAAAATTTCC
>NW_014556615.1:0-463 GCF_001313825.1 Dinoponera quadriceps
ATTCCTGCAACTTCTGGTATGGCGGAAATGTATCGAGCTGTACGCTCGATATGCATGTTTCCACTGCTCTGTACGTTTTCCCTTAATATGTACGATTATTATTTCCATGCTGATAAATTTGATTCACGTTGTCTTCAACGTAATATAATGGCACTAGGGACAATATCGTTTCTCATTAAAGATGTGTATGTTTTATTAAATATTTGTAAACAGTACTTATTGAAAAAAAGCGTGAACATAACAATTATATCAGAATAAAATATTGGTGCATTGTCTAAGCCCTTGACAAGGTTACAGAAGTCATACGAAAGATATTCAAGAATAAAGAACACACCGTGATACAACTCGATGTTTCTGATTGGTTCTTCGTTCTTTCTAGGGATGTTTCAATCCACAATCCATTACTCACAATAATTTAGCGTTTTTCGCACAAATTAGCCCTCGTTGAAGCAGATTCCACCAC
>NW_014556615.1:491-1493 GCF_001313825.1 Dinoponera quadriceps
ACATATTTGCACCCGCGTTGCTTCGAAATAGTATTGTTTTTAGTACCGAAAGTAACTAAACACCAGAATCATTAACTGAAGCGTGGGGTATCGCGTTGTATGCTCGAAACATATTTCCACCGCCCTGTATGCTTTGGTAACATTTTTTAATGTAAGATTATTTTTTTAATACTGATAAATGCAAATCTCGCTGACATCAACGATACTAAATGTTACTAGTGACAATATCATATCACCGGTATGACTGTTATATATTATGAATTATTTTTAGTCAGGACATATAAAGAAAACGCGTGGCGTCTTAAATTGCACATGAATGAATTGTTGGCTCATTGTTTAAGGCCTTGCCATAATAATATAAATAATTCATAAAATATTCATACATGAAGAACACACCCTGATACAACTCGACGTGTTTGATTGGTCGTTCTTTCTTTCTAGGGATGTTTTAATCGGCAATTCGCTATTCACATTAATTTGGCGTTTTCCGCACAAATTATTCCTCAGTGAAGCAGATTTCAATATATATTATTTCCGAGTAACAAATTAGCACCCGCGTTGCTTCGAAATAGCATTGTTTCTACTAAGGAAAGTAACTAGATTCCAAAATCAATAACTGTAGCGTGGGGTATGATGGAAATGTATCGCGCGGCTAGTTCGAAGCATTCTTCCAGTATGCTGTACGTTTTCGGAACACTTTAACGTGTATGATTATTTCAATATTGTACGTTTTCGGAACACTTTAACGTGATTATTATTTCAATATTGATAAATTGTAATGTTGTAGTTAACCACGAAATGTAATGTTACTAGTGACAATACCATTTCTCCGTTATGACGTTTATACATTATCAATGATTTGTTGACAGTACTTATATAAAACAAGCGTGTACTGTAAAATTGCATCTGAATGAATTGTTGGGGCATTGTCTAAGCCCTTGAGAAGATTTCGTAAGTAAAACATAAAATATTCATGCATAAAGAACACACCCAGATAAAACT
>NW_014556616.1:0-6002 GCF_001313825.1 Dinoponera quadriceps
CTAACTTATTCGAAATTTAATAAGGAATCGAAATATCCAAGCATTATTGCCGTAACTGATTGAGAAGTACATGTAATCTCTAATCGTTTACGATCACCTCCGCTGCGGCGCTGCACGTCATTGGTAAACAAACGATCGTTGTTATTTACTTATTGCGAGTTACCAACATTCTTATTAACTCTTTATTCGAATTTAATAAGGAATAAAAATATCTAAGCATTATTGTCGTAACGGATTGAGAAGTACATGTAATCTCTAAACGTTTACGATCGCCTCCGCTGCGGCGCTGAGCGTCGATGGTAAACAAATGATCGTTGTTATTTACTTATTGCGAGTTACCAACATTTTTATTCACTAATTTATTCGAAATTTAATAAGGAATCGAAATATCTAAGCGTTATTGTCGTAACTGATTGAGAAGTACATGTAATCATCAATCGCTTATGATCGCCTCCGCTGCGGCGCTGCGCGTCGATGGTAAACAAATGATCGTTGTTATTACTTACTTTATTACAAGTCACCAACATTTTTCTCTTATCGTTTATTCGAAATTTAATAAAAAATCGAAATATCTACACATTATTGTCGTAAATAATTGAGAAGTTCATGTAATCTCCAATCGTTTATGATCGCCTACGCTGCGGCGCTGCGCATCGATGGTAAACAAATGATCGTTGTTATTATTTACCTTATTGCGAGTCACCAACATTTTTCTTCACTCATTTATTCGAAATATGATAAGGAATCGAAATATGTAAACATTATTGTCGTAACTGATTGAGAAGTTCATGTGACCTCTTATCGTTTATGATCGCCTCCGCTACGGCGCTGCACGTGGATGGTAAACAATTGATCGTATTATTATTTTCCTTATTGCGTGTCACCAAAAATTTGCTTATTTCATTTATTCGAAATTTAATAAGGAAGCGAAATATCTAAACATTAGTGTAGTAACTGACTGAGAAGTACATGTAATCTCCAATCGTTTACGATCGACTCCGCTGCGGCGCTGCGCATCGATGGAAAACAAATGATCGTTGTTATTATTTACCTTATTGCGAGTCACCAACATTTTGCTTCACGCATTTGTTCGAAATTTAATAAGGGATCGAAATATCTAAACATTATTGTCGTAACTCAATGAGAAGTACATGAAATCTCCGATCGTTTATGATCGCCTCCGCTGCGGCGCTGGGCCTCGATGGTAAACAAATGACCGGTGTTATTATTTATCTTATTGCGAGTCACCAACGTTTTTCTTCATTCATTTATTCTAAATTTATTAAGGAATCGAAATATCTAAACATTATTTTCGTAACTGTTTGAGAAGTATATGTAATCTCCTATCGTTTAAAATCGCCACCGCTGCGGCGCTGCGCGTCGATGGTAAACAATTGATCGATATTATTATTTATTTTATTACGAGTAAACAAAATTTTTCTTCCTTCATTTATTCAAAATTTAATATGGAATCAAAATATCTAAACATTATTGTCGTAATTGATTGAGAAGTACATGTAATCTCCAATCGTTTATGATAGTCTCCTCTGCGGCGCTGCGCGTCGATGGTATAAAAATTATCGTTGTTGTTATTTAATTTATTGCGTGTCACCAACATTTTTCTACACTCATTTAATCGATATTTAATAAGGAATCGAAATATCTAAACGTTATTGTCGTAACTGATTGAAAAGTACGTGTAATCTCCAATTGTATATGATCGCCTCCGCTGCTGCGCTGCGCGTCGATGGTAAACAAATAAACGTTTTTATTATTTATTTTATTTGCGAGTCACCAAAATTTTTCTTCACACATTTATTCCAATTTAATAAGGAATCGAAATACCGAATTATTATTGTCGTAACTGATTGACAAGTATATGTAATTTCCATTCGTTTATGATCGCCTCCGCTGGGGCGCTGCGCATTGATGGTAAATAAATGGTCGTTGTTATTATTTAAATTATTGCGAGTCACCAACATTTTTCTTTACACATTTATTCGAAATTTAATAAAAATCGAAATATCTAATCATAATTGTCGTAACTGATTGTGAAATACATGTAATGTCCAGTCGTTTACGATCGCCTCCGCTACGACAGTAATGTTTAGATATTTCGATTCCTTATTAAATTTCGAATAAACGAGTGAAGAAAAATGTTGGTAACTCGCAATAAGGTAAATATTAAAAACGAACACTTGTTTACTATCGACGCGCAGCGCCGCAGCTGTGGCGATCCTAAACGACTGGAGATTACATATACTTCTCAATCTGTTACTACAATAAAGTTTAGATGTTTTGATTCCATATTAAATTTCGAATAAATGAGTGAAGAAAAGTGTTGGTGACTCACAATAAGGTAAATAATAACAACGATCATTTGTTTACCATTTACACGCAGCGCCGCAGCCGAAGCGATCATAAATGCTTAGAAATTACATGTACTTCTGAATCAGTCACGACAATAGTGTTTAGATATTTCAATTCCTTATTAAATTTTGAATAAATGAGTGAAGACAAATGTTGGTGACTCGTAATAAGGTATATAATAACATCGATCACTTGTTTACTATCGACGCGCAGCGCCGCAGCGTTGGCGTTCATATACGATTATTTATTATATGTACATCTCAATTAGTTACCACAATAATGTTTAGATATTCCGATTCCGTTTTATATTTCGAATAAATGAGTGAATAAAATTGTTAGTGACTCACAATAAGGTAAATAATAACAACGATCATTTGTTTATCCATCCACGCGCAGTGCCGCAGCGGAGACGATCATAAACGATTTGAGATTATATGTACTTCTCAATCAGTTACGACATTAATATTTAGATATTTCGATTCCTTATTAAATTTCAATTAAATTACTGAAGAAGAAGGTTGGAAACTCCCAATAGGTAAATAACAACGACTTTGGTTACCATCTGCGCGCAGCGCCGCAGCGGAGGCGATCGTAAACCATTAGAAGTTACTGGTACTTTTCTATTAGTTACGACAATGAGGCTCAGATTTTTCCATTTCTTATTAAATTTCGAATAAATTAGTGAAGAAGAATGTTGGAAACCCGCAATAGGTAAATAACAACGATCATTTGCCCACCCTCCGCGCGCAGCGCCGCAGCGGAGGCGATCGTAAACGATTAGAGATTACTTGTACTTCCCAATCAGTTGCGACAATGACGCTTAGATATTTCAAGTCCTTATTAAATTTCAAATAAATTACTGAAGAAGAATGTTGGAAACTCCCAATAGATAAATAACAACGATTATTTGGTTACCATGTGCGCGCAGCGCCGCAGCGTAGGCGATCGTAAACGATTAGTGATTACTGATACTTCCCAATTAGTTACGACAATGAGGCTCAGATTTTTTGATTCCTTATTAAATTTTGAATAAAATTTGTGCAGAGTAATGTTGGAAATTCGCAATAGGTAAATAACAACAATCATTTGTTTATTATCCACGCGCAGCACCGCAGCGGAAGCGATCGTAAACGATTAGAGGTTACTGGTATTTCCCATTCAGTTACGACAATGAGGCTTAGATATTTCGATTCCTTTTTAAATTTCGATTAAATTAGTGAAGAAGAATGTTGGAAACTTGCAATAGGTAAATAACAACGATCACTTGTTTACCATCCGCGCGCAGCGTTGCAGCGGAGGCAATCGTAAACGATTAGAGATTACTGGTACTTCAAATCAGTAACAAAAATGAGGCTTAGATATTTCGATTACTTATTAAATTTCGCATAAATTTGTGAAAAAAATGTTGGAAACTCGCAATAGGTAAATAACAACGATTATTTGTTTACCATTCGCGCGCAGCGCCGCAGCGGAGGCGATCGTAAACGATTAGAGATTACTTGTACTTCCAAATCAGTACGACAATGAGGCTCAGATATTTCGATTCCTTATTAAATTTCGAATAAATTCGTCAAGGAGAATGTTGGAAACTCGTAATAAGTAAATAACAACGATCATTTGTTTACCACCCGTGCGCAGCGCCGCAGCGGAAGCGATCATAAACGATTGGATATTACATGTACTTCTCAATCAGTTACGACAACAATGTTTAGATATTTCGATTCCTTATTAAATTTCGAACAAATGAGTGAAAAAAATTGTTGGTGACTTGAAATAAGGTAAATAATATCAACGATTATTTGTTTACCATCGACACGCAGCGCCGCAGCGGAGGCGATCGTAAACGATTGGGGATTACATGCACTTCTCAATCAGTTACGACAATAATGTTTATATATTTCGATTTCTTATTAAATTTCAAATAAATGAGTGAAGAAAAATGTTGGTGACTCGCAATAAGGTAAATAATAACAACAATCATTTGTTTACCATATCAAATTATTGCGCTTCCCAAGGCAGCGACGTCTTCTCAGACACCAACCTTACCTCACAAATGGTTTACTAGATACTGGCGAATGAACAATTGAGGGGGGAAAGCTACTAAATCCCTTTTCACACACTAATAATGTATCCCTTGCCTGCCCCGACCGATGTCACAAATATCATTTTTCCGGACACCCGGTAAGCTAACTCGTCCTAAACTCATCCTGACCTCATCGTGACCTCGTTCCGATCTCATTCTGACCTTAATTTGACTACTGTTTTCCCATGTTACGTTAGATATTATCCGAAGGCGGCATGGAAAAAGTAAATAAATAAATAAATATATAAATATATAAATATAATAAAATAAATTAAATTAATAAATGAATAAATAAATAAATATAGAAAATAAATGAAAAAGAAGTCAATGACACGAATTAGCAGCGAGAAACGTAAACGTTAAAAAAATGTAAAGAAATTATAAAAACCGAAGAAAAGACTTTAAAAAAACGCAAGAATAAAGCGATGATTAAGCCGTCGCTTTACATATATACCACGTATCACTAATAATATTAAGTTACAAAAATTTGAAAATTAAGAAAGACCGAAAAGCAGAAGAAGCCCAAAATAAATTAGAAAAACACTTAGAAAACGAAGAAATAAATAGAAGAATTATAAGTATTTTTCTTACATTTATCACGAATTAATAACAAAAAATCAAGCAACAAAAAGTGTAAAGTTTAGAAAGAGTGAAAAAAAAACAGAATAGAAACTTTTAAAAAACCTAGGAAAAATTAAACATCAAGGTGGAAATTAACAACATAAATAAATAGGTAACAAAAAAAATATGTTATATTTCAATTTGTGAAGAAATAGAAGCCCGAAAGCAAGAATGACCGTTAGGTTTTTAAGGGAAACCGGCTGTAACTTTCGTACGAGTGATGTTAGAGGTATGGGGATGTGTTCGTTAGAAAACCTGAAGAAAGGGGCGTCAGTGCCGGCACACCCGGTATATTATTGCCAATGGTGGCAAAGTTGTGAGACGTTCTCTATTCCAAAAACGCAACTTCCAAAAATACAGCGCCTCAACGGGAGGTGGTGGAAGGGTGGAATGAGTGCGACAGATTGCATTTCCCAGGGGCAGCAACGTCTCCTCAGACACCAACCTTACCTCAACAATGGTTTACAAGATACGGGCGAGAGAACAAATATGGAGGGGGGAAAGCTACCACTTCTCTTTTCACACTCTAATAACGTATTCCCTTCCTGCCCGACCTATGTCACAAATATCATTTTTCCAAAAACCCAATAATCTAATTCATCCTGGACCCATCCTGACCTCATCGTGACCTCGTCCAGATCTCATTCTGACCTCACTTTGACCACGGCTCTCTCATGTTATGTTGGGTACGCTCCGAAGGCGGCATGGAAAAAGTAAATAGAGAAATAAATAAATATATATATAAATAAATTAAAATAAATTAAATATTGGTAATACAAATAAGTTTCCGGCCTTTTTTTAAATAAAAATTATCAATTTATTGTAGAAAAAATATGTAACATTTTATTCAAAATATTGTCCGTCACTATCTACTACTTTGTGCCATCTTTCTGGCAGCATTCGGATGCCACGTCGAAAAAACTCTTCA
>NW_014556616.1:6082-7106 GCF_001313825.1 Dinoponera quadriceps
GTTTAAAGCTTCCAAAGTATCCTTGATGACTTTTGCAACATGTGGCCGAGCGTTGTCGTGCTGAAAAATCACTTTGTCATGTCTTTTGGCATATTGGGGGCGTTTAAGCTTCAATTCTTGGCTTAATTGCATCATTTGATGTTGATAACGTTCTCCTGTAATAGTTTCGTTAGGCTGAAGTAGCTCGTAATAGATTACTCCGAGCTGATTCCACCAAATGCACAACATTAGCTTCTTGACATGAATACTCGGTTTAACCATTGAAGTTGGTGCATTGCCGGGCTTACCCTACAATTTCCCACGCTTTGGGATTTCGTAGTGGATCCACTTTTCATCCCCCGTCACTATTCAATAAAAACCCTTTCGATTTTGTCTTTGGAGAAGTTGTTCGCACGTGAAAAGTCGGCGTTCGACGTCTCTGGGTTTGAGTTCATGCGGAACCAAATTTCCTTGCTTTTGTACAGTACCAATGGTCTTGAGACGCTTTGAAATCGCTTGTAGAGTCACTCCCAAGTTTTCTGCGAGCTGCTCCTGAGTTTGGCATGAGTCTTGGTCCAATAATGCCTCTAACTCAACGTCTTCAAACTTTACTGGCATTCCTTGGCGTTCTTTATCTTCCACGTTTAACTCACCGTTTTTAAACTTTTGAAACCACCCACGACAACTTCTCTCACTTAAAGCAGCATCACCGTAAACTTCTACAAGCGACCGATGCGCCTCAGCAGCAGATTACTTTAAATGAAAGAAATAAATCAAAACTTCCCGTAAATAACGCTTATTCGGTACAAAACTCTACATTTTTCACTCTACAGTTCCAAGAGAAAAGTTAAAAGAAATCAATCTGCGGGCGAAACTTGCTAGTTTGCATGTAATAGGCGAAGTGACGTGAATGTCTAGTAAATCTTGCGTTTCTTTATGTTAAATCGTGAACGGATGCAAACTAAGGAGTGTGATTAAAATATTCAGCTTGTGATGTGGCGGCTCGGAGCGCCCGTCCCAAGGGCGAAGGCCCTATCGCAAGGCG
>NW_014556617.1:0-500 GCF_001313825.1 Dinoponera quadriceps
AAATAAAATCTATTTATGGATTGAATTTCACAAAGCCGAGTAATATCGGATTGTTATTGGGTTTTTCCTCGTCGCGTGTACTAGAACCGAATAAATGGTATGTATCTGACAAACCTGTAAATATTATGAATATATATATAATTCGCATAGAGTGTAATATTACCGCAGGAGCATACAGTTACGGGGAACCGGTACATACGATACACGAATTCGTACCGCACGTCCCACCGGGATATAAACTGTCGGTGGCTCCGCGACAAATCATTTATCTACCAGTGATTACGAGAAGCATTATCGATCTCACAATGCGCATTACGGATCAGGATGGAAAACTGATTAATTTTCGCGTTGAAAAAATTACCGTACGATTGAATATACGACGACGACGATAACGGTGAGGAGAAATAAAATATGCGGAAATGCTCATTGTCTCGAACGATTTGTTTGTAACGGCAAGAGAAGGACTACATTTCATTAAGTCTATTGATATAAATAACATA
>NW_014556617.1:771-1820 GCF_001313825.1 Dinoponera quadriceps
TTTTTTCTACATCGAGGGACATATTGTTGAAGATATCGACGTAGACAGGGATGAACTGCAATGGAGATGCGAATTAGTGAATAATTGCTTTGCGTTTATGTTCGACGAAATTAGATACGAACTCGATGGCGTTGAAATTGATAGAAACAGAAATGTCGGAATCACCAGCACGATAAAAAGTTACGCATCATTGACAACCGAAAGGAGCAAAAGACTGCAGAATGCCGGATGGAATGTTCATTCAGCCAACAATGCGATACGTCTAACCGATAATTTGCGCAATTTCAATTTCTGCGAACTTCTGAATAAGTTTTTAGGTTTCTGCGAAAATTACAAACGCATAGTGATAAACGCACGTCACGAATTAGTTTCGATACGTGCCCGCAACGATGTTGGTAGTATTATAGCTCAACCAACATATAGAAATTCTAAACTTACATTATTAAAAGTACAATGGCGCATGCCGCATGTGGTATTGAACGATCTGAACAAATTATCACTTTTGCGCACTTTGGAGAGCGGTCGGTATCTAAGTATGACCTTTCGCTCATGGGATCTGTATGAATTTCCTTTGTTGCAAACCTCAACGAAACATTCGTGGGCGGTGAAAGCGGCGACGCAATTGAAAAAACCGCGATACGTGATTTTCGCTGTTCAAACAGGCAGAACAGACGTCCCGACGGCGGATGTTTTCAAATTCGACGATTGCAAAGTGAGTAATGTAAAATTATATAATGTCTAGTAAAAAGTAATCCATTATTTTTGTATCAAATTGGAGGCTTTATTTAACATAGTTACAATGATCCGATTTAAGTCAAATATGCACCATTTTGTTCGATAACTTGTTGCCATTTCGAAGGTAATTTCATTATGCCTCTCTCATGGAAACCCTCGTCCCCATTGGCAAAAAACTGGGAAAGTCGATTTTCACAAGCTTCTCTTGAGGCGAATTTTTAACCAGCAAAAAAATTCGCCATAGACAGGAACAGGTGGTAATCAATTGGTGCCAGGTCCGGACTATAAGGTGGATGCAAAAGAACCTCCCAACC
>NW_014556618.1:0-1238 GCF_001313825.1 Dinoponera quadriceps
AGAGAGAGAGAGAGAGAGATGATAAATAGTTATATAGTTACATGCTTTTCATACCTTATATGAAAAGGTGGATTGTTTGCCGTAGGAAGACGTGGTAGATTGACTCTGACTGGTTGTGGAACTGTAGCCGCTGTAGCCGCTGGACTTGTGAATCGTCACGATCGGCGGTGGTGCCGGTTTCAGCGGTTGCTCAATAAACCTTCGATCTTAAGGACAAATTACGTGTTACTAAACGGTACAAACGCATAAAATATTTGCGCGTAATTTGTCGTTTTTATATAAATATTGCCTCTCTACACAAGCAAAATCTAGATAAAAAAAAAAACGTAAAAAAAACGGTAATAAGATGTGCGCTCTGCTAGAGATAAAACGAGTAAAACTGAAAAGCTGACCATAAAATAAACGAGAAAGCGTTAATTCAACGTCAAATATTCAACATATCTCATAATGCAAAGAAAAGGAGCACTCATACGATAATTCAAAGGGGATCGTTATTTCTAGGATGTATTTTGATAATTTCGGAGTTCTGGTTATTTAGTTTGGCCACAATATGAAAAAAAGAACCTGTTAAATGTCATAATTCACAAAGAGGATCTCACAAAACACGAATTATGGGAATCTATCGCTTAACTAGGTACTGCTTGTAACAATTTGGGGAGGAGAAGGAGGGGAGGGGAGAATAACAAAGGGGGTAATCTCTGAAAAAGCTCTACCTCCGGAATGTAGGAGGTCGTGTACTAATTTTACTTGCTCCGCCGAATCTGCAGTGCCTACAAATAAACGTTCAATCAGGCTTCGTGAACGAAATCCGGCGTAAATTATTCAAAAGATATCATCGCAATATTGGCAACGAATAAAAGAATTGAAAACTGAAGTGGAGTTCGCAAATTTCTAATTCATGGAATCTGTTCCAAGTATGAAAACACAAAAGTATTGAGAAGTAAGGTCAATAAGAGAAGTGGGTACTTTACAAAATACAAAACATATATAACTTAATTAAAAAATACTTGATTTTTATATCAGGATGTGTTAAAATAAAACATGACATACCTGACACAGTATTCACTTTTCATTGCATTTACCTCACTTATTTTTGTACGCACAGAGATATTAAGAAATATATATTTATATTAAAAAAAATATATATAACGCAATTAAAAAATCCTTGATTTCGGGCACTCGGATAGAGAAATACCTGAGTTATATTAACACGTTAGTTAAGACTGTTGAAGTCAGAG
>NW_014556619.1:0-1681 GCF_001313825.1 Dinoponera quadriceps
TTATTATTTGAAACAAAGGTTGTAATAAATTCAATACTACGCGAGAACCAAAAGCGCATGTTGTTAATTTATTCCCGATCTGAGAATTCTTACCTCAATAAAGATCTAAATTCAGTAGATAGCCGTCCGAAGTGCATAAGCCCCAAAATTTCAAACCAAATCTTATTGGTTTCCCACGAATAAATTGTTTCAATACAGTTTTTGCATAAGACTTGGCCATCATTTCGTCAATAGATAAAGCAGTTTTTTATATTCCGAATTTTAGGATGTTGTTTTGGAAATGTTTCAACAGCGAACGAACGCGCCACTATTTATCATTTGGATCCTCGTCTTTAGCTTCTGAATATTTTATTTTAGACTTAATTTCTTCAAACTTATTGCNCAAAACGGATCAGATAACCAATAATCTCTCTGAGACTTTTTTTTATTGAATAAACTAAAAATAACTGTACCAATGAAAGTATCCAAATCTTGTAATTTCAGATCATAATTGTTCTGTTTAGACGCATCAATTATATATTGTTTTATTTTGATGGAAAGAAAGGTTTCAAACAATTGGAAAGGCTCGCAAGCCCGTATATTCTTTTTTTCAGATTCAGTTAGTAATACTTTTTCTTCACAAGTACTTGGGTATAACTTTTCACCATCGATCCAGCGGAATTCGTACTCTTTCTCAAGTTTATCTTGGTTTTTAGAGTAACTTGCACAAGCTTTTTTATAAGTAATATTGGGAATTGTCATTTCATGCTCAGAATCTGAACCATAATTGGAATCGGAATCATCGGAAACTGAATTGTCTGGATTCGGAATGAATACATTTTCGTCGTAATGATTTTCTGAAGAATCTGATTCATACTCTGTATGCAATAAAGCAGAAGATTTTGAACGTTTTCGCGACATAACGAATGAATGTAATAGTAAAAAAAAGTGAAAACCAATATTATTTTTTTCTATGCTTTGCTTATAGTTCATATACAAATTATATAAGTTTTTATGAAAACATGTGTAGTATATGAATTCACATATAAATATACATGTATATATTTATGAAAATATATGTTCGCACATTATTACATGTATTAGGTGGTAAACTTAGTTCCTGCGGTTCACAGTTAGATGACGTTAGTTGTAAGTGTAATTTAATTTGACAATTGGCTGCATTTTAGAGGTTAGACATTTGTCAATAAAATTCAGTGCGAAGAAATTCATTTAAGCGAGCAGTGCTATTTTTTTTTTTGATTAAATATGGAACGCGATATGTTGTTTTTTCGACATGTGCTGCTTCACTACTTTGACTTGAAAAAAACTGCAGCTGCAGCTCATAAATTGCTTTTCGAAACTTATGGCAATTATGCTCCATCGGAAAGAACATGCCAAGTATGGTTTCAGCGATTTAAGATTGGTGATTTTGATGTCAATGATAAAGAACGCTCAGGCCAACCGAAAAAGTTTGAAGACACCGATTTGCAGGCATTATTGGAAGAAAACTCTACTCAAACGCTCCAAGAATTGTCTGCAGCATTAAATGTTACTCCGATGGCTGTTTCCAAACGTCTACATGCAATGGGAAAAATTCAAAAGGAGGGAAAATGGGTACCACACGAATTAACCGCAAATGCCATTGCGAATCGCTTAAACATCTCTATTTCTCTGCTCGCCAGGCAGAAAAAGAAGAGTTTTT
>NW_014556619.1:2130-2553 GCF_001313825.1 Dinoponera quadriceps
CTTCAGAAATTACGAGGATGTGCGAAAATGGATCGACGAATGGATTGCATCAAAAGACCAATCGTTCTATCGTCGCGGAATCTACGCGTTGCCCGAAAGGTGCTAGCTAGCGAGGGAAAATACTTCGATTAATGTATTTTTTGCTTTTGATGTCGAAATAAATGAGTTTTTTAAACAAAAAACCGCAGGAACTAAGTTTACCAGCTAATATTTGTAAACATACGCCGGTTAATACCAGAGTATTGTGCATACTGCACGGTTGCAAATATGGAAGAAAAGAACGTCCATTTTCGCAATATTTTATATTTTTATTTCAAAAAAGGCAAACGAGCTGCGGAAGCTCATAAGAAGATTTATAATGTGTATGGGGACGATGCTTTAATAGAACGTGTGTGTCAAAAATGGTTTGCCAAATTCCGTTCT
>NW_014556620.1:0-472 GCF_001313825.1 Dinoponera quadriceps
GATACAAATGTGTGGAAAAGTACAGGCGGCAACAGAAAACCATTTGAATCTTTTGCTAACCATGGTCAACATGAAATTGTACCAGGAAGATTGCGAATCAAGTGTTAATTTTATATAGAAAAATATTGTAAAGTAGCAGTAAAGTAGTAAAGGTATTGTAAAGAAGCCAGCACTCCATATGTATTTTTCGAAAAGGGAAAGCATTAATACACCGTTCTTTGCCAAAATTTTCTCTGTGGACCGATTTTTACTATTATGCAAATTTCTACATTTTGAAAATAACGAACACCACAATAATATGCCATCGAAAAAGCTTTGTAAAATTAAAACTGTTTTGGAATATATGGTAAATAAATGTAAATCTTTGTATACTCCAAAAATGGATATCTGCATTGATGAATCGTTGCTAATGTGGAAAGGGCGGTTATCATGGAAGCAATATATACCTTCAAAAAGAATTCGGTTTGGGATA
>NW_014556621.1:0-566 GCF_001313825.1 Dinoponera quadriceps
TTGCCGTCCACCCGTCCTAGCGTAGGTTTCCCCGTTCCTCCGCGTCTTTTTTCAGCCTCTCCGTCGGGCTTTTTCCCTCGTCTTCCGTTGTCCTGGCTCTTGGGTGTTTTTCCACTCAAAAAAAAAATTATCAAATCCGCGGGTATCTGTCCTGTGCGCAAACGGCGCACAGGACCAAAAATCGGCAATCGGTCGCCCTCTCTCCTCGAGAAGGCGCGAGCCTCCGGCTTCTTCTCGGTCAGGTCACTGCCTGAGTGACAGGCAAAATTTTGCATCGTCACAATAAAAATTTAAATAAGAANAAATTTCTAATTTTCCTATAGAAATCCTTATATTTTCAAACAAGGGGTTAATCTTCAAATACCCCAAATATCTCCTAAAATAAATAAATATCAGAAGAAAAAATTCCATAACTTAACAAATAAAACCTTAGAATAGAATTTTGACAAGGATCTTCAAATCACTAGCGATATTTTTAATACCGATAATCAAAAATTAAAATATAAAAGGCAAAATTCAGTAATTTCTATATGCAATATCGTCAGAAAATTCGACGAAATAAAACC
>NW_014556622.1:0-442 GCF_001313825.1 Dinoponera quadriceps
CCTAGGTCTTGCAAATTGGGACCGTAAATTCATTCCGAACTTGGCACAGCTGACGAGACCGCTGGAACAACTGACCATGAATGGAATTAAGTTCCATTGGAATGCGGAAAAGCAGCAAGCCTTCCAAGATATTAAGAAGGCGATAAACAAGGCCGAGTGCCTATTTTTTTTATCAGAAAAGACCTCAACTACGGTCTGGAGACGGACGCATCGTGCGTCGGACTGGGAGCTCGACTCTATCAGTTCGAGAGGAGAAAGCCCCACAAAGAATACACCCTAGCGTACGCGAGCCGCGCGCTGAAGCCGGCGGAACGCAATTACACCACGACGGAGCAAGAAGGACTCGCTCTATCGTCGGCACTAGAGAAATTCAACATTATTCTCTATCAGAGAACAGTCTACGTGAGAACGGACCACAGAGCCCTCACATTCCTCGGCTCGT
>NW_014556623.1:0-324 GCF_001313825.1 Dinoponera quadriceps
TTTCCTCGCGTATCACTGTCGGCTGCTTCACGAACCGCATGTTTCCTCTGCAAGTTGCAAGGTTGATTTCGTTAACGAGTCGCCATAATTGAACTATTTATAAGGGGATGCATCGCGTCAAATTGCTCAGTTTCGAAAATGTTTCTCCTACTGACGGATGCTTGTAACATTCGAGACCTAACCTCCGAACAGTTGAAATACATACCGAAGGTTGTTTTATTGCGCGAATTTCCGAGACACATTGACGTTTTGTGGGACAAACCTCCCGAGCTAAAAAGAGCGGATTTGGAAGTGCAAAGTTATCGTCGCTGTGAAGAGCATTAC
>NW_014556624.1:0-236 GCF_001313825.1 Dinoponera quadriceps
CTCATATTGACAATTCTAGAGATTCCTTATTAGTAATATTCGCTCTGTTTTAGATCGTAACTGCTAGGCGAAAGTCGCGAGAAAATACAAAATTGTCTACACACAGGACACCTGTTATACGACAGAATTTTATCAAATGATAACATATTACAAGACAGTGAACGACTTTGTAAATATACCTAAATATTGTACATGGGAAACAGAGGCCATTAACCCGTTTCGGCCCAAATGGCATA
>NW_014556625.1:0-1599 GCF_001313825.1 Dinoponera quadriceps
ATTCTGTTTAGTTCGAGAGCTAGTTACTTATAATTTACATAGCACTGAATGGACAGTTGCGAAATGACATATTTGTGGCTAACTTGTAAATATGTTGTATTATTAACTAACTTTAACTTTAAGAATATTAATTTAATAATAAATATTGTAAACTCAGTTAAGGTTTAATATTGTGTACATAGCCTAAGGATAAGTAATGTAAAATCTTTTGAACGGATCCTCAAAAGGAGAATCTCTGTATCACAAAGAAATCGGGAGCCCCGGGATGAGAACTACTGGCCGAGCGCTCTCCGTGGTCCGCACTTAGTCTATATAAGCTGACCGATTGCCGCAGAGACACAGTAGTAGTGTAGACAGAGTACACACAGTAGCAGTAACAGTATTAGAGATACAGTAGTAGTAGAGTCAGTACAATACACTACACACACAGTACATATCAGTTCAGTCAGCATGAGACTTAGAAATTATCTCAGCTACTTTATATCGGACTTAGAATTCTTCGGATCCATTCGGACTTAGAAATTTTCTCAGCTACTTTATATCGGACTTAGAATTCTTCGGACCCATTAGGACTTAGAAATTTTCTCGGCTACTTTATATCGGACTTAGAATCCTTCCGACACATTCGAACTTAGAAATTTTTCTTCTACTCAAACTGATAATTGGATACGACACGCACGCACTCGGTTATTGAACCCGCTCGGCAGTCAGATTTTTGTAATTACATACGTACAAGATCTAAACTCAACGGGGAGATCCATGGGGATTTGTCAACTGATAATACTCCTCTCCAGGACCGTTTCAACTCTGAGGAAAATTTTATAAATACAGTGCAGTTCGTTCTCATGGACAATTTACTAAATATCAAGTCTATACTTCTTTCACACACGTTCACGGCCAAACCTACTAATCCTAAACCAAGGGCAGATTTCCCACCACACCAACCTAAGGGTCTCTCACCTTCTCTCCTTACAGGCGAAACACAAAGGAAGAGTGCGGCATTACCGCCGCACGAATCTAAGGGTCCGTCACCTCCTTTTTCTCCTGACGAAATTCAAGGGAAGAGTGCGGCATTACAGCGGCACCAACCTAAGGGTCCGTCATTTCTTCTCTCTCCAGACGAAACCCAAAGGAAGAGTGCGGCATTATAGCCGCACCAACCTAAGGGTCAGTCGTCTCCTCTCTCTCTCGACGAAACTCAAGGGAAGAGTACGGCATTACAGCCGCAACAACCTAAGGGTCCGTCACCTCTTCTCTCTCCAGACGAAACCCAAAAGAAGAGTGCGGCATTATAGCCGCACCAACGTAAGGGTCCGTCGTCTCTTCTCTCTCTCTCTCTCGACGAAACCCAAAGGAATTGTGCGGCATTACAGCCGCACCAACCTAAGAGTCCGTCACTTCTTCTCTCTCCAGACGAAACCCAAAGGAGGAGTGCGGCATTACCGCCGCACCAACCTGAAGGTGCGTCAAACTTTTCCTCCCTTGCAGAGAAGAGGGTGGCTTTATCACTGCACAATTCAAAATCCAGCACCTGATTCCTCATTTAAACCTGCCCAGGCTGCCAACCAATATCCTCCGTCCCGTCAGAACGTCTCCGCT
>NW_014556626.1:0-1605 GCF_001313825.1 Dinoponera quadriceps
GCGATCGTTATTCTCGCGAATATCGCGGAAACGCGAAATCACGGTCTAATGCAGCACCCCGTATACGACGTCGTGAGAGCGCAGCCGGTCACGACCCGGCCGCGTGAAATCAATGTTTCATAAGCACAGTTAAGGGGAAAACCTCCTTCACACGGTCGAAAAATACATAAATTTCACGAATTTTTTTCTCCGGTATAATAACTTGAAACGTTTTAAAATTTTTGTGACAATTTAATACACAATCGAAGAGTACATTGGAATTTTTTCAAAAAAAAAAAAAGATGTTTACTATAAAAACGGACGCCATATAAATATCGCTTCGCTTATGGAGTGTCTCCGCTGTGTACACTGTAGCGTCTTTAATTTTGATCTGAAAAAAAAACCAAAATTTTTTGTAATATTTATGATACTAGCTTCTATGTGACATTTCAATTTTTTAAATAAAAAGTCGAAATTGCATGTTTTTACACAGTTTAAAATTGAAAGTGCGTTTTTTGTTAAAANGTATTTAAAAAATTTTTTTTCAAAAAATAAAGTCACATCGAAGAGAATTTAATTATCTTTAAAATGAGAGGTCATAAAGCCATATCGGTTGAGTAGATTTCTTTTAATCGTTTACACAAAATCGAAAAAACGTGTTTCGAGAAAAACGCGTTTAAAGTTTTAGATGCATAAAAATACTACATATTCACAACTTACGGCAGTCTCACGATAATCAGCAATTCCAGCTGCATAAAGTAGCCCTTCCGCTTCCTCGTAGAACTTGTTTTGAGCCATCATCTTCATCCTACCAGACGTTCTTGCCTCTTTTGAACTGCTATAGCTTCGGCGGTTCTGTCTGTTTATTCGTTTCTCGTACTTTGTTATGGCAAAATTGTGTGCCTGGATCCCAATTTCGATAACCAATTTATTCATTATCATTAACACTACATTGTAGCCATCGTTAAATATCGATGAAGCAATATACGCAGCAATTCAGACAATTTTTGCTCCACTGTAAATGTGTTTAGGCAATAATCACCAAACGGTAGAATTGAAACTTTCATTTGCATTCTGTGTGTAACCGCCTAAACACCTTTCCAAAAGACTGTCATTCAAAAGATCGTCGAAGATCGGTTGCAAATGTTTCTCAGCACTTGGGTTAAGAGGAGGGGGATGTTTAAATGACGCTGCACAACCTGCTGCCTCAGCCTTGCGCCACTTACACCAGCTATCAGCTCCAGCCGGACAATTTCGGTGTTTCAGTGTCTCGTCGGTGGATGATAGAGGATCGAGTGTTGCTTAAATGGCTTTTTTCATGCCCTGGACCGAATCAGTATTTCGACGTATGGCTAATCCGTAGTATTAAGTTATTTTTTTTATCAGTACATCGGTCAACATTCCACGTGCTCCGAGCTTCTTATCTTTTTTTACATTTCAAAGATGCATAAATTTTTTTCAATGGACTTTTCGAAAGCAGGAATAAACACGCTCCGAGGACGCAGGCATAAACGCGACCGCCCGAAGGTCGCTAAGCCCATCTGAACTCGTCACCCGATCCATCCGCTTTAACTTCATAACTTCGTAAATACTGCAGATATCGACTTGAAATTTTCAGGGAATATT
>NW_014556627.1:0-1255 GCF_001313825.1 Dinoponera quadriceps
ATTAGTAAAGCCCTCTATTGGAAAAATAATTGATTACTTTTTACTAGACTTAATATTTGAATTCTGAATTTTATCCATATGACGATATGAATTTGGATTTTGAAAATAACAGATTTGCTCTGCTGTATGATATGTATGCAAAATTTCGCAAAACCTATTACGGACGTGAAATCGAGGATGTGTATTTACCCATTGATAAGTTTTTACAATTGAACCCTATCACAGTGATCGATTTTTCTCGTCAAAACGAATCGATAAAGAGCGGCACTGTGGATGTGCGTTTGGAATTCGAGTGTAAACGCGACGTTCCGGCCAAAACCACAGCCTTCTTTCTCATTATTCACGATTGTGTGGCCGAGTATAATCCTCTGACTAATGTAGTTCGGAAAATTGTATGAAAAGACGCGTCATCATATATATATCCTCATATAGGTGTCTCTGCGATCATGTCGAACGTATCCGTACCTACCTTTGTCGACATTCAAGGTTTCGTTGTGCGCGAACGTTTCGTTGTTCAAAAATTCGCTGCGTTACGTAACAACAATAATAACGATCGCAAACTCTTTCATTATGTTTATGCCGCCTATGGCATGGGATCTTCTAACGAAAGCGAAAAAAGCGCAGGCGTCTTGGTCATCCGCCAATCATCATTGCCTACGATGGTCCGATGGTGATATTGATTACAGAAGAATGAGACCGCTCATTCGAGAAGTTCTCATGAATATATCTCCTGGCACTACAGTGATTTACGTTAAACGTTTGCAAAAAAAGGATTGGTTGCTGTCTCTGCTTGGGGACTGCGACATGACTGTCGGCATAGAAAC
Source organism: Dinoponera quadriceps (assembly GCF_001313825.1). Classification (NCBI taxonomy): domain Eukaryota; kingdom Metazoa; phylum Arthropoda; class Insecta; order Hymenoptera; family Formicidae; genus Dinoponera; species Dinoponera quadriceps. The sequence continues at coordinate 825 of NW_014556627.1, forward strand.
AATCGATGTGGATTATGAAGACATTGGTCGTTTGGAAACATTGATAGGAGAATCATCCTTTCTATGCGGACGACATCTGAAAAATTGCGCATTACGTAACATTATGCATCTACACACTTGGTGGTCGCAGAGACACGATCAGTTGGCTGATTATCTTTAAAATAAAAAACCTCTCTCCAGAAACGTTGTAATATTATATTTTATTTTTAAACAAATTATACTTCAATCATACACACATGTACACTAAATAAAAAAACATATATATATTATTTATTGGATCTTCCCCTTTTATTCTTTTTTCTTCCGCGCTAGTAACGATTTATAAGAATATACCTATCAATATAGCACGCGTATTATCTTTCTTTCTTATCATGATGGAAAAATATCTCCGCTTTATCACCCCGGTAGACAGGATACGCGCGCGGAAAAAC
>NW_014556628.1:0-2106 GCF_001313825.1 Dinoponera quadriceps
TGAAGGTCCTGCAAACAAGACACGTGACGAAACATTTCAAAAGAACGCAACTCTCGTTTATTCACTAGAAACGCAAGATATTACCTTTGCATTGACAATCACGATGCAGCTACCTCTTTGCGGCTACACTCTCTTAAAAACGGAACACCCAAGACTATTTATGCTTAAAACAACAAAAGCCAACGTACCTAAAGCAAAAAGCGACATACCCGTCGACAACCTGGACATCTTTACTTACGTCAACTCTAAATTCGTCTACGTGGAAAAACATGTCAGAACTCAGATGATCTCCCTTTACCACAACGTCATCCAACACCGATGCAGACTAGAAAAGGAAATAATTACCAACACGTTGCCAGCGCTTAGCAACGCTGTTACCAGACGAATTCGCTTACCAAATCATGAAAGGACCCGGATATATGGCAGTCACTGCTGGAGAAGCCATTCACATTATTAAGTGCATCCCAGTGGAGACCATAGTACGAAGAACCAGAGAATGTTACATCGAGTTACCAATAACCGTACGAAATTCATCATTATTCCTCACGCCCGAATCAAGAATACTTACTAAGTATGGAACACAAAGGGAATGTAACCGAGAATTACCAACTCTTTACCGCATCGAAGACACTTGGGTGGAATTTTCCCCAGAGGCACATGTTCGTCATCTTCAACCACAGACGCTCAAACCATTAACAACGATCACCTGGAGATACCTAACACCTGGATCGCTAGCCTCCAGTGGAATATACTCGAAACAAGACATTGAAAAGCTGCGAGATCACATCATGTTCCCAGCCGAAAAACCCGCTTTATTATACTCACTGGCCAGAGGAATCACCGGATATAAGACAGGAGGAAACATTGCCTCCATGTATGACCTACTAGACGAAAAAACTCTTAACAAAATTGCCGAAAACACTGCAAAGAAAGTATAGTCAGGATTTGTCACTTTTGGTTCAGCAACCGCAGGAGTTCTCGGAATATTCATTATTATCCGCGTAATTAAGCTGTTAATAGACACCGCCATCCACGGATATGCTCTTCACACTGTGTACGGATGCAGTTTACACTTTCTTGGCGCTATATGGAGTTCACTCACACATCTATTACTGCACCTTGCACACAAGCCTCCTAGACGACCAGAAACACCAGGAAAAAGGAACATCGATAAAGAATACCCACAACAACTACACCAACAGGCTGCATCGCCCCTGATAATCACCACAGAGCAACCTGGAGAAAGAAACTTGTCATCAAAAATAACACACGATCAATTTAAAGGTGAGACACCACTGCAATTACACACGATAATAGATGTACCAAACTTAGAATTTAACAACACAAACAACCACTCGGACTATGTCGACATAAAACAAATGACTTATAAAAAATTATCGGATAAATTAGAGAGAATAGAATAAATTCCTTCGAAGGGCGGAATTTATTCTGAAAAAGGGGGGAGGTGTAACGTCCCCGCCTCAAAAATTTCTTTTTAGTAATGTTCAAAAGGCCATTGAAGTGGTTAACCCTAACACCAAACTTAAAACATAAAATTTAGAAATAATAGTAACTTCACGTATAATACAGTAAGTATCGACCTACACATATAACAGGATAGGCTACGCGCTCGAACGACGCATATAGTAGAGCCCAGCACACGTATATACAAACATAAACACCGCTAGTATACGTGAGCACCCGTGCAGTCGCACCCCAGGCGCGACGCAGACAGACAATATCTTTTCTCTCTTTTCAAAGTCTCAGCCGCGATGACGTATTGTCGCGCGCTCACGTATATACGCAGACACCCTATAGGAAGCACGCACACCGCCAGCAGCCAGTGACTGTAACGGCACTCAACGCGTTAGAATATATTGACACCATATCTAAAATCATTTCTCTTTATTAATTTGTATTGCCGCTATACAAAACATAATTTAATGTAACTAATGACGTACAACCACACAACTATATTATATACAATATTATTACTATTATATTATAATTATTGATCGAGAGCGGCCGACATACAAACAATATTATAACACACCGCTTTATAGGCGATACGTATAACCATATATATATATTAGTAATAATTATCAC
>NW_014556629.1:0-226 GCF_001313825.1 Dinoponera quadriceps
GGATGGTAAACAATGATCGTTGTTATTTTCTTATATCGAGTTTCCAACATTCTCATTCACTAATTTATTCGAAATTTAATAAGGAATCGAAATATCTAAGCCTCATTGTCGTAACTGATTGGGAAGTACCAGTAATCTCTAATCGTATACGATCGGCTCCGCTGCGGCGCTGCGCGTGGATGGTAAACAATGATCGTTGTTATTTTCTTATTTCGAGTTTCCAACA
>NW_014556630.1:0-473 GCF_001313825.1 Dinoponera quadriceps
TATCGCGTATTCGTGTAGCAACGATCTCACCGAAAGGCACGCAGCGGATAAAATTCTCGCTGTGAGAGCTCGAGAACGCATAACTGCGAAAGATTCGACTCTAGGCGAGAGAGCTGCAGCTACTGCAGTCTGGGTGGCGATGAAAACAAAGAAAAAACTCGGTATGGGTATGAAAACAAAGAAGATGTTGAATAAAAAAAAACGAATACTTCGGACGGCGAAACGTGGTGGTGTTTTACCAGTTCTATCGTTATTAGAAGTAGTCGGTTCGCTGGTCGGAGGAGCAGCTGGAGTCGTCAAAGCGGTAAACGATAAGAAAGCCGCGCAACGTCAATTGGAAGAATTAAAACGTCACCATTGCGCCAAGGAAGACCGTGTTATGAAAGGTCGAGGAGTCTATCTTGCTCCATACAAAGATGGAAAAGGTGTCTCGAAGAAAAAAAAAGAAAAACGTCAAGGAGACGCTAAAATTA
>NW_014556631.1:0-2144 GCF_001313825.1 Dinoponera quadriceps
ACAAAAAAATTCCGGTTTCATACTTTTATACCTGATATATTGAACTGACAAGTAACCAAACAGAAGTTCTCCGATTATGATAAGCTTATAATATGTTGTATTCCAGATCAAAATAAGAGACACATATTTTTTTATACGTGCTCATACACATTTTTAGAAAGTGAAACACCCCTTAGAAAAAAATCGGTATTTTTCTTTTGAAACGAATATCATCTAAATTATAACAGATAGAAAAAATGTTTTGAGTAAAAGTTAAGTAATTTGAAGAGTACTTTATAATTTTGAAAAGTTTTGTTATTAATTTTTTAACGTATTTTTTCCACCATTTTACATTTTTTCAAATTTTGAAATTTTTTTATAACCGAATTGAAGGTAATATTAAAATGAATCCAACCATATATGATGAAGTTATTTTCTGATATACCATTTTTGGTGTATGGTTATACATCGTCTGTAGAGGTATACTACCCGTATCTGCCCATGCGCTCGATTCTTCACGGAATATATTCTATTCCCATTTTTTCGTAGTAGAAGATGATTATGGAGACAAATATATTTCGCATTCTGCATACGTATAATCACGAAAGTTTTTATCACGTACAGCGAGATAAATATTTACACAACACTTGAATATACAATAAGATCATACCATTAAGGTCTCAAAAGTTAAATATGAATAATCCAAATGCATTCGTAAAGCAACATATAAGCAACAAAGTTATGCAATTTCTATTGCGATACCACTAGAACTATGGAGATGCAAAGACTATGAAATATATATTATTAATATTAATTTATAATTATTTATAATTTATATTATAATTAATTTACAATTAATTGTTTAATTATTTAATTAAATTATTTATTGCTTCATATACAAATATAAAATCAATATCTGACGACATTGTTGCACATCGTTTTTTTTTAGTGTCGTATTACTTTAGTTTAGAGTCAGCGAAAGAAATTAAATTGCAAGAATATTGAAGTTTAGTAGTCAATGATTACGAGAATATTTGAAGTAAATCACAGAAACTTTATTACGCACAGCGAGATAAATATTTACGTAACATTTGAATATGCAATAAAATCATATCTTTAAGGTATCAAAAATCAAATATAAATGATCTAAAATATACTCGCAAAGTAATGCATATATCTTTTGCAATATATTGGTAAGAAAGTTATGTCGTTGTTATGTCCTGGGTGTTTCGGAAACTACGAATTTCTCTTTTTAATTATATGATTGGGAAACAGACGGACTTCGGGCAAGCGCTACTGTAATAAAGATAAGATTACAATGGCCGCCGCTAAACGTGCCATATGTTTCCCCACGCGTCTTTAATCTTTTCCGCCTTCACGTAAGGTATGTAGTTTATTTACATCTTGGGCACCCCCCCGGGAACAACAAATTCCTTTTCTTTATAACTAGATAATCTTGCTGCCTCTACGTTAGGCACGTATCTGTACATCCTGGGTACCTAGATAGCAGCGAATTCCTTCTTTTATGATTGTAAAACAAACAGATTTGAATAAGCGCTTGGTTTGGGTGTTGAACATTTTTCATTATAATATTTGTGTTCTCGATACATCTTACTCATAAAAAAATTTATATACTAAAAGTAACTATAATAGTACAATACTTCTCCAGTTATCTGAATCCTATTAGAATTTTTTGTGCATTTCGCTTTGAAAATTTTAAAATAATAATTCACATTTTTTCATTTGCAATCGTCGTTCAGTTATTATTTACACAAATCCTAAATTTAATTTTGAGTCAGTATTGCTTTACACAAAAGCCATAGTTGTCAGTCATAATCCTTGAACATTCAGTAAGTAAGCATACCGTACTTTATCTTTTCTTCACAATGTCGAAACGAAAACAACCAACGAATGAATCATCAAAATCCTCGCGCCAAAACATTACAAATGTTTTGCACGAAGATTCATGTCAACTATTGGAATATGATAATCGTATTGACGTTTCTGTAATGCCCAGTGCTAACGATTCTAATATGGAATCTGACTTGTTCAGTGATGATGATTTATCTGATAAAGAAATATCAAATGAAATTGAAAATGTACTATCTTACAAGCAGATTGTCAACAATTATTCTACTGATCAAAAGTATCTAGAAGAAAATCAT
>NW_014556632.1:0-1620 GCF_001313825.1 Dinoponera quadriceps
ACTGTAGATTGAAACTTGTTTACCGGAAAAATGCATTTAAAGTTTGATGAGCTCACTTCGCTATACTACAGCTTGATCTTTTCTCCACAACTTAAAGAAATTTAAATTTTCATTTAAAATTTTTACAATAAACTTTTAACATCCTTAACTTGTAAAATATGTGAACAAATAAATTTTTTTTAACCGTAACACTAGACTGACAACTTACACAGCATATTTTATGTTATTTTTAAGCCAAGTTTTTAATACATATTAAAAAAGTATTTTCTATCAAGGAGATAACCAGGCCTGTGGGAAAAATTTTTCTTATCTAAAAAAACTACTTAGACCATCCTAAAATATTTACTCAAAAACTCCCAAAACTAAGAAAAAAGTTCAAAATATTGTGTCTAAACCTCTTTTTTACAGTTTTATTTTTTAATTTTTTGCTTTCGAATAATTAGCATAACGTCATATTCTGTAATTTTGTACATCTACCTTGCATTTCAGACATAAACAAATGATTTGGCATGGAAGTTGGCGTAAAGACCTTTAATTTCAGAGGTCTAGGACCTCTCTACAATAATCTGATCGACAGTTATGGAGGTTTGAATTGTAGGCTATTTTACAGTCAAATTTTTTTGTACATAAAATGACGCTTTCATTAATCAACTTCAAATCTCCATAACATTGAATCAGATCATCATACAGGGATCCTAGACCTCTCAAATTAAAGGTCTTTACGTTGGATTTCATATTAGATAATTTGTTCATGTCTGAAATGCTAGCTATATATTCAAAATCAAAGAATAAGACGTTATATTAATTATTGAAAAGCAAAAAAATTGAAAATAAAGCTGTAAAAAAGAGGTTTAGAAACAATATTTTAAAAGCACCTCAAAGAGATTTCANTATCGACAGTTATGGAGGTTTGAATTATAGGCTATTTTACAGTCAAATTTTTTTGTACATAAAATGACGCTTTCATTAATCAACTTCAAATCTCCATAACATTGGATCAGATCATCATACAGGGATCCTAGACCTCTCAAATTAAAGGTCTTTACGTTGGATTTCATATTAGATAATTTGTTCATGTCTGAAATGCTAGCTATATATTCAAAATCAAAGAATAAGACGTTATATTAATTATTGAAAAGCAAAAAAATTGAAAATAAAGCTGTAAAAAAGAGGTTTAGAAACAATATTTTAAAAGCACCTCAAAGAGATTTCAATTTTACTTCAATTCTACTTCAATTCGTAGAGCTGCTCAAGAGCACGAAATAAGTAAATCATCGGTTCACAACATACTACAGAGAGAGAATTTCCATCCATACAAAGTAACACTGATACACAAGTTAAATGAAGACGATTTCGATCGTCGCATTGAATTTTGTGATGATATGATGGCACGAATAGTTCAAAATCCCAACTTTTCATCAAATATAGTTTTCTCAGATGAAGCTACATTTCAACTTGACTCAAGCTTAAATAAGCATAATTGTAGATATTGAGCAGATGAAAACCCTCATTGGGCAAGAGAAGCCAAATCACAATATCCACAAAAATTAAATGTATGGGCTGGAATACTAAATAATAGAATTATAGGACCATTTTTTTTTATGGCAACTTAAATGCCCA
>NW_014556633.1:0-7741 GCF_001313825.1 Dinoponera quadriceps
GCGTGGTCGCCTTGGTGGCTCATTGTAACAACCAATCACAGCGCTCGACAAGAAAGGGACAGATAGGACACTCGGCATCCATCTCTCTCTTGACTTCTATCACTTCCACTTACAGGTAGTATATATCCCTTGTTCCCTCTATTCTTATATCTCTATGAGTTCAGCGGTGCAGCGAAAACTCACCCGGAGCGTCTACTATATATAATACTATACAAATTGAACTTAATTATATTTTATGAAGGTACGTTGAGAAAAAATAAATTGGTAAGAAATTAATATCTTTAAACAAATTGTTACTTTTTATTACATGATGTTTTATTTGATTTAATATTCAAGTAATGACAATTCATTTACAGTGTAGCTGAAATTATACAAATAGTATGTACTTGATATAAATAAAGGAGAATATTTTTGTGAAATGTTTACTACAAACTATAATCTTACTAAAGGTGATTCTGATTTAACATTACTCCTCTGATATTTCCAACGATTCTCACAAGTACACACACCGTACAAAGTATAGTAGTTTACACTGTCTCTCGAAAGAGAAAACATCAAAAAGAAAACAAGTCAAAGCGTCACAAAGAAAAAAACAAAAGGAAACATTTCGAAGAGATATAATCTTTGTTTCAAACATGTTACACTTATTTGTAACGATGAAAATATTATGATATGTGGTATTACAAATTGAGCTGAAGTATATTTTATGAAGAAACGTCGAGAAAAAAAATTGATATGAAAGTAATATCTTTAAACAAATTGTTACTTTTACTGCAGGTTTTATTTACTTTAATATTCCAATAATGACAGATGATTTGCAACGAATTTGAAATTATAAAAGTAGTACGTATTACATATAAATAGAGGTGAATATTTCTGTGAAACTTTTACTACAAACTGTAATCTTTCTTAATATCTTTTGATAGGGTTCTCACAAGTCAAGACATTATCTTCTAACACCATACAAGTTACCTCTGGCGCAGCAGATTTGTTGTGATTTGTAACAATCAATTTCTTCACATTGAACATTCTATGCGGTGCCTCTCCAATCCTCTCACAGTAATTTTTTCACAGCCTGAGATGCCAAATTACTCCGGAAGATCTACTGATATTTTTTTCAAAGTCGTAGTCGTCGATATTTTTGCCATACTTAATGCTAAGCCACTTGAAATTTATGAGATTACACGGGTTACTCAGACCTTCGTAATGCACATCAAACCTAATGACATCGATTGCTTGGAGAATATAGTATGAATTATTTGCATCGGGTAAGTCGGAAGTACCATCCTTATTTGAATCTATCCAAAAATTGGAAGCTTTGAACCTCACTTTGCTTCTGCGAAGTGCAATAAAGTTACATACCGGCCCCGGGAAACGTACCGATCCCAGGAAGCATATCGACTCTGGTTACTTACCGCTCTCCGGAAACTTATCGACTCTGGTAACTTACCGCTCTCCGGAAACTTTTCGACCTCAAGAAATTTAACTTATCCACTATTGATCAGTTGTCATTGTGTTATCCATTCTTACCGACAAAGCTGACATATAAAAATTCTAACATTGAACGGCAGTGTCGCTCTCTCATGTTGACATTTATTGAGCTTCCTCATTTGTTACAGACATTGTGTGAGAGAGTAGCTGCATCACGAAAATCGTGAAAAACACAAAACTGTCTATAAACTAGACACGTGTAATGTAGCAGTATATTAACAGAGGATGGTAATTATTTAGTTTAGCTACGCCAGCATAAATATGGATGAAATTATACGACGCGTTTTTGCATAAAATAAAAAAATCTGGCAGAAAAAAGTGTTGCTCTGCCCCGCGAAGCGTGTTATTCCATCGTCAAAATTGACGACTTGACAAGTTAGGAAACGTGTCATACAGACGAAATGTTACGATATGAGCACGCTTCGTGGTATTAAATAAATATAAGTATTACATCTTCGCCTTACTGAAGTGTGTACAATGAGTATGTTTTACGCTAAAATAAAAAGCAGTGAAAATTAGCAAAGGCCCTTACGCAAGTTATGTTTTTAACTTAGAATTTACTTATTTAAAATTTAAAATTTTAAATTAACTTATTTAAAATTTCGTTATCTAAATTTTTAATTATTCCATTAATTTTTATATTAGTTTCTATTTAGCAGGCATACCTTGCGTAGGTCTATGCTAATATTTACTGTTTCTAATTTAATATAAGATGGACGCATATTTGCCGTTTTTCCACAAGAATTGAAAGTTTATTGGCTGCAGCGTCGCTTCTTGCTGTGCGGCAAGCATATCTGCGTCCTGTGAACAGAAGCCATTAATCTGCACACTGTGTATACTCTTAAACGCAGCGTTAGTGGATTTAATGAAATCTGTAGTAATACTGCGCTTCGATTGGTACAGTACATTACCAGAAAAGTCCGTCACAAAAACAAGCACGATGCGTTGGGAATTTTAAGGGGGTAGTCTGGTGTAGAACGCAAAAAACAAGCACTTTTTTGAGATTTTTTATTGACAAAATTACTGAATATTTTTTTTTTGCAATTAATATAGTTTATTGTACATATATTGAAGAGTAGGAATTAATTTTTTCTTCTATTTATCTCAATAATTGACCAAGTGACAGCACGTATACGAAAGCGCCTTTGAAAATTCTTCCCAAACGGCGTGCAGTCTAACACCTCGTAAAATCATCTAAATAAAAAAAAAATTTTTTTTGTCAACTATATGAATGTAGTTTCTAGTTATACCGAAGAAACATTAAAAAACATTAAAAAAAAAAGAAATTACAAAATTTTCAACTTAAAACTAAATTTTCGTTTTTGGCCTAAATTTTGCGCGTAATATTGTTTATAACTTTTTATAAACAATTGTTTTAGTTCTAATTGTCGGTATAACTATAAGACAATTCAATTATCTTTAATTAAAAAAAAAATCATTGATATCTCAAAAATTGTTTGAGTTATACTGCACGCCAATTTCAAAAACATAGTTTAGAGATAAACGTGTTTAAAGTTTTCGAACAAGAAAAAAGGTTGATAAACTATTTTTTTTTATTTACCTCAACTTTATTATCAATCAGCTATCCCTAGACCATACAAAAGACCTTCTACCTCCTCATAAAGTTCATTTTGTTGTAGTTATTGTTCTTTGTGCAGCAAACCGATTTTCCTATTAGCGCTTTTACTTCGACGATTCTAAGAAGTGACTCTACTTTGATTAACTTTATCAGAAAAATTTCTGCAAGTCGTTCCAATTATAATGCCAACTTCTGACATGATTCCTAGCAATGACAAGTAACTTTCATTAAACATAGTTGCTGCTAAATAGGCCGCGATTTCGATAATCTTTCGTCCACAATGTAGATGCTTAGGGGCTAGTCGCCAAATGAGCGAGTTAAAGCTTTCATTGGCATTTTGAGTGAAGCCGCCTAAACATCTTTCAAGTAAATCTTTTCTCGATAAGTCTTTGTATATAGGTAATATATTCTCAGCTACAACTGGATGTAAAGGCTCTGGGTGAGTGTGTGGAACTCCTAGACTTTCGGCGCGTCGAAATTTACACCAAGAATCTTCAGCAGGAGGACAATTTTCATGTTTTGGTTTCTTATCAGTCGATATACTATGCAAATATGTGGCCATTATATGTCTTTGTATATTTTCTACAGATTCTGGATTTCTCATTATTGCGAGGCCGTAGTATTTTGTAATCTTTTTTATCAAGGTGTCAGTTAGCTTACCCTTGCCACCAAGTTTTTTTTCTTTTTTGACATTTTGACATTGATGTATATAATGCTTACAAGATTACCAACAGACTACAAGAGTTCCTAAAGGCATTTTAAAACTCTCGTGAGCACTGTGGCTCTGGGGCCTCTGGGAACGCTTACGCATGCGTACTTAGCGAGCTTGTTTCTACCTGCAAAATTTTGAATTTATTTTTGGGACTTCGGAAACATTTTCTAGAGGTGAAAAATTATCGATTAAGTAAAAAAAAAAATCGATTTTTTGAAGTTGCTACACCAAGCTACCCCCTTAAGGACGCATCACTGGGTGCGTTCGAGGAGACACTTGAGGAGCGCTACGCGACATTCTGTCCTTGTTGTACATGTAAAGAATAACAAAGATAGAATTTTACGTAGCATTAAATATCGTCTCCCCGAACGCACCCTTAGCTACTGTCTGTCTCGGCAGGAGGTCGTCCGTCAAAAACAAAGGCACGCTACACATACATACATAGTGTTCCTTACTGTTTGTTACTTAGGGTAGGCTCCATTTAATGCTCGCAAGCGTCGTTTCGCTTGGATATTAAACAACAGACAGAACGATGCCCGTTGCGAGCTTTGTAAGTGGAACTTACTTATAGTTCGATGAAAACGAGTGGTTAGAGAATCAGTGAAAGTTAGGTTAGCTAAGACCACGTGACCTTTGGATAAACAGCGCATGCACACCATAAAATAATCGAGTCGCGGGGTCGCATCCGACCCCAACCTTACCGTTGGAGGGTTAACTCTATTCGCGTTGAATTGGAATTTAATTTATCCACCTTCTAGAGAGAAAATTTGAAAAGGTAAGCTGACATGTTCATACGTACATTGGTCTGTTTCTAAAAATTATTATTAATTTCCATAATATATGATTAACCTAATTTGCATATGTGAATATAGTTTGTTTACAAGCGCGCTTGAAATTTGCAAAAAAGAAGGATATTGATCGGTTTGACGTAACGTTTAACATATTACGATATCTTTTCTAAAGATGGCATCCGAAGACGCGAATCGTCATACAATAGTAGCCTCGTCGGAAGAAAGTGGGCAACCTGTTACCAGTACCTTGCAACAGGATGGTAATGGCAGAGATCAAAATGCAACTACCAGGCAGCATAATCCAGGAAATCGACAAAATAATCTACAGAGGATACAGCAACGCAAGCAACAAATGTTCAATTTGCCTCGGATGAAAAAACTACTGAAGCTTGCAACTTATAGCGCTTGTCAAGTGGAAGAGTGCAAGTGCACTAGCTGGAAAAATGCTCAACCATTCGCAAAACCGCAAAAGGGCGAGACACAGCAGCCTGTGATTAACTTCTTTGATCCGTGTAAGATGTGTAGTCATACTCTCGAAAGCCATATTACGCATCTAACTTCTCAGCCCGAAGAAGAAATCAACAGATTGCTGGGAATGGCTATTGATGCTGACAATATATTTATGAGTATACACAGAGAAGAAGATATTGACACTAAGAAAGTATATTATTATTTATACAAATTATTAAGGAAATGTATTATGTCTATGACAAAACCAGTTGTGGAAGGTCCGTTGGGACAACCGCCGTTTGAAAGACCTAGCATAGCAAAAGCCGTGATGAATTTCGTCTTGCATAAATTTAGCCATTTGTCACCGAGAGAATGGCAAGGTATGTGTGACATGGCGAAAATGTTTTTGCACTGCCTGAATCACTGGAACTTCGAAGCGCCCAGTGCTAGACGAACGACAGTCAATACGGAAGAAGCTCCGGCTTACAAAGTTAATTATACCCGTTGGCTTGTCTTCTGCCATGTGCCTGCATTTTGCGACTCCCTGACTCATCACGATACTCCGCTAGCCTTTGGAAAGACTCTGCTGCAAGCCGTATTTAGGCCAGTATGCAGACAATTAATGGACAAATGCCACAGCGAAAGAGATAAAATAGCACCAGAGAAGAGACTTTTGGTTTTGACGCATTTCCCGAAGTATGTCCCAAAATTTTTTCTCTCCTTGTATCTCCCTCGAGTATTACAGTTGAATCTGTCATGTTCAAGGTTCCTCTCAATGTTGGACGAAGAGATTTATTCCGATAACTCGCCCATTTGGAATCCTGATTTTAAACAAGCACCACCTTCTCATCTGCAAGCTGCCTTGGAATCAAAGGGCCACCAAGCGAGGAAGGCGGGAGAATTTGAGAAAGTTACAGTAATACCGAATGAAAAAGATAACTTTACAACGATAAATATCTGTCCTGGAATGAAAAAACTTCAGGAGAAGCGTCTCAACGCGGAAGGACGACCCGACGCGAAGAAGCGGAAAATCGATGATAATTTTGAAGATCTGCCGGACGATACCATCGCTGAGATTGTGGCATCTATCAACGATACCGATTACATGTCTGGTTCCGATGCGGTATTCCCGCCAAACGTTCCACGAGACGAAACCGCCAAAATGGAAGAGAGTAAAAAGATCATAGAGTTTCACGTAGTTGGAAACAGCCTTACGCGACCGGTGTCTAAGCAGACTATGCTCTGGCTGATAGGGTTGCAGGATGTGTTCAGTCATCAATTACCTAAAACACCCAAAGAGTATATAACGCAGCTCGTGTTTGATCCGTGAGTAATGTTCCAAATATCGTTGCATAAAATATGATCTTTTCTTTCAGTAATCTTGTGTTGTTTATCATACAGCAAGCATAAGACGCTAGCCTTGATAAAGGATGGTCGACCGATCGGTGGTATTTGTTTCTGTATGTTTCCGAGCCAGGGTTTCACGGAGATAGTGTTTTGCGCGGTGACGAGTCACGAGCAAGTAAAAGGCTATGGGACACATTTAATGAATATGCTGAAGGATTATCATATCAAGAACAATATATTGCATTTTCTCACGTTTGCGGACGATTTCGCTATCGGATACTTTAGAAAACAAGGATTTAGCAACGACATTAAGCTGCCGAAGTCGGTTTACAACGGATATATCAAGTACTATGTGAGCGCGATGTTGATGCATTGCGAGCTGAACGCGAGGATCGTGTACACCGAATTCACGGCGGTCATCAGGAAGCAAAAGGAAATCGTGAAGAAGCTGATTCACCAGAAGCAGCAGGAAATACCGAAGGTGCATCCTGGATTGACGTGTTTCAAGGAGGGCGTGAGAGGTATTCCCATCGAATCTATCCCAGGGATTCATGAGACCGGATGGAAGAGTTCCTCTCAAACTAGAACACGAGGTGTGACGAAAGGGATGCAGGGTTCAGAAACATTGGACCCGAGCCTGGAGACGGCGGATTCTCTCTATAACTCCTTGCACGGTGTTCTCAACGGTGTCAAGAAGCACAGCGCGGCTTGGCCCTTTCTGAAACCTGTGGACAAGAACGATGTTCCAGATTACTATGATCATATAAAGTATCCTATGGGTGAGTTCGCGATAAATTGAAATCTCGCGTACGGTTTCATAAAATGGGGAGCTAAGGATGTTTGTATTACAGATCTCAAGACCATGTACGATCGCCTGAACACGAAATACTATGTAACCAAGAAACTATTTATAGCGGACATGATGCGGATCTTTACAAACTGTAGATTGTACAATAGTCCTGGCACTGAGTATTACCGCTGTGCCAATGCCTTGGAGAAATGCTTTCAAAAGCGGATGAAGGAGGCCGGTCTCTGGGATAAGTAGAACTTTCTTAATGATAATCGACACTTCCTAATTTATTCTCACTACTCCAACTATTTTATAAAGAACATATTCGTACATACCGACATAATACTGCTTTTTGTGCAGTATTTGTACAAAGATGAGACGATGATTGGCTGCGCGGAAGTGCACGTCGGAATCATTAAAATCGAGCGAAAGAATAATTTTCCCTTTTAGACAGACTGTTAAGTCCCTCTTGGTCGAAAGTTTTTTTTTTTTTTTTTTATACACTAATTTTTCAAGATTGCTGTAGTTGACAATTGTGCGATCATGTTTTTTTTTTCTTCCCCCTCCCCCCCCCCCCCCCC
>NW_014556633.1:7776-21791 GCF_001313825.1 Dinoponera quadriceps
TTCCCCCCCCCCCCCCCCCCCGATCATCACGCCTTTTCTGATATGCACTTTTCGTTAATTAGAGACATGTATGTGTGTGTGTGTGCGTGTGTGTACATAACGCGTGTGTACATAAATGTATATAACCGCAAAGTGGTGGGTGTCGCTTGTCTAATTTTAATCGAATATTTTATATAACATGATTGTTCATACATGGTCCTTCTATTACCGGCATCATGCCGTTTTAAAAATATTACGAGTGGTTTTATGCAAAAGTCTCAAACTAGAGTGGGTACTTAATTTCACAGCCTAATTAGTATCATTAGTTGAACAGTTAATTAGGGAGCGTAATACGGCGATTGTACGGACGCTCTGGTAGACGATCAGTCTACGGAACAGTGACTCGCTGTAATGTGCGCTGGTTTGTAAAATATCCTTAATGGAATAAAGCTTGTTATCCGCAAGTGATGCGATGGAACTAGTGACTGCGATTCAGTAACCGCGTCGGTATCTCTGTTACTGAGCCAAGAAAAAAAGGAAACGATATTTGTTCTTATCGCTGATTTACATTATTCGTATGAGCCTTTTCGATAGCTGTAAGAAGTGCAAGTTCATTGTAACATTTAGGAAATACATATAATAAGCTAACAGTGACATTACAATAATGTTACAATTTCCCACTCAACAATGTAATTGTCATATACAACGCATGTTACATATTACATTATTGAGTAAGAAATTATAATATTGATGTAATGTTACTGTTTACGTTCTCTATCTCGCAAGTCTGATAAAAATAACGCTGAAATTTTCAAAATATCTTTCACAGGTATTTTGAGGTGTACATCGATTGTCTATTTAAAAAAAAAAACTGTCCACACATCTCTAGGAGGCAATCTAAAACAATTAAGACATCTTGGCCTGTTATCCTATTAACCTCATGAGTTTTCGTTGCCTCTTTTTGTCCAATTTTGTCATTCTGCGACACACATGTGGGCAGAAATCTTGCAGAATCGAGAGAGACCCTGTATCTCAAAGCCTCGATGACAACTTAATGTTGAAATGTTAGTGCTCTAGGACATAAGTGATATAATTTGCATATCGTGTAATTAAGAATCAAACGGAACAATGGAGTAATATCTTGTTGGCTTGAAAGATAAAGAGGGGGGGGAGGGGGTGAAAGGGATATTTATATTTATCACAATTTAGAGATATTTTTAGCAGATTTTAAGACATCTCGTCTTGCACAGCAAGTCAAGATGTCTTTTTCGCTTTGTTCGTCCTGAAAATTTTTGCGAGTGAAATTATATTCTTGTTGCGCGACATGTAAAAAACATTGCGGTCCGCCGCAAGAATTTACGGAAAGATCAATGTGAGAGAATGTTGGAGAACGCAGAGAAGCGTATGCTCTAGTTACCGCGAGACTCTTCGCGTACTCAACGGAGATAACATTACGAGCGATTAGTAACTGCCGGTAGTAATTGGCATGCATTAAAGAGCAATTAAGTATTAAAAATCGCGCATGATATTCTTTATAAAATGTAAGAGACGCGGGAATATGCTATCTGATGAACACATTGTTTTCAATTTATTGTGTGCAATGTCGATAAATCACGTCTGTATGTGGAGGAGCCCATGTTGCATTGCGTTGTACCGCTAAGAACGAAATGTATCTCTCGATTTTGTTTATTAAGCGTCTTTCATTCATCACGTTTGTATATTTAATTTTTAATTACACCTTGTATTTGTACGTTGTATTTTTCTGATTAATAACGTCTTCGTTATGTAATTCGCAAGATATGCAAGTAGTTTTTACTAAAAATCGTCCACGAATCTCCGTTCTTCAACGCGAGCGAAAGTATTCTCTTTGCACTTATTGTGGAAAAAAAAATCGGTTACTGTCAAGCGACTTGGAGAGAAGATCCACCGGTTGTGTCCGGCGTCTCGGCGTAAAAACGGACGGATTCATGTGCGGCGGAGCCACAGGAGGGGAGCTTATATAAAGCAACTCTTCCTTCCAGGAAAACGCAATGCTCCGGAAGCTCATGTCACGCGAAGACGGTGTAACATCTAGTCCAATCAATCCGATTGTCCGTTTGATAGTCGCCGAATTCGACGTCACCGCGACCACTGTACCTACGACGCCCTTCCGAAATGTGCGATGACGACGTGGCCGCGCTGGTGATCGACAATGGATCTGGAATGTGCAAGGCCGGGTTCGCCGGGGACGATGCTCCTCGAGCCGTCTTTCCGTCGATCGTCGGAAGACCCCGATACCAGGTAACAAGGGGAGAAGAAATAAAAACCATTCCACAATGTCTGCAATAAGAGTATGATCCGAAATTTGTAAGACGCGGTTGTAAAAGCCTTTTCCGATACGTAACATAACATTGTGTGCATAATTTGTGCGTGAACATAATTATACAATGTTTGTGCGTTGCTTAATTATGTATTTCGACTTTTGGTGCTTTGACTGCTCATCTTTCTTTATGTCCTTTTATATTCGATATCAGCCCCGGATTATTTACATCTTCGCGATATTTTGTAAACGCTTTTTTGTTGCTGCTAGTCAGTTTATACACATATAAAATATTTAATGTTCTATTACGTAAATTAACAATTTATTCTTTATATGCGTAAAGTGGGATTATTCCGCTTGTATAAATAAATTAATAAACATAAGATCGAATGTGATTTTTATTTCGCTTACGATCTTATGTTACGGTTTATTATACCGGAACGCCCTTAAGGCTATTCTATGATAGTCCGTAAGAACTATGGCTATAAGTCTGTAAAACGATGTTGTAAAGGTTCATTCCACATAAGATCGTAAGGGTTCATATTCATTTACGATCTTACTGTAAAAGAGTCTTGATACTGAGTGACGACTCAATTCGATGAATTTCGAGCGTGCTGTACTCTAATCTCAGACATGTTTAGGGAATCATGGTGGGCATGGGACAGAAGGACAGCTACGTCGGCGATGAGGCGCAGAGCAAGCGGGGCGTCCTTACCGTCAAGTATCCCATCGAGCATGGCATCGTCACCAACTGGGACGACATGGAGAAGATCTGGCATCACACGTTTTACAACGAGTTGCGAATCGCGCCTGAGGAGCACCCCGTCCTGCTCACGGAGGCACCGTTGAACCCGAAAGCTAACCGGGAGAAGATGACGCAGATTATGTTTGAAACTTTCAACACGCCGGCCATGTACGTCGCCATTCAAGCTGTTCTGTCACTGTACGCGTCCGGCCGCACGACCGGCATTGTCCTGGACAGCGGTGACGGGGTGTCTCACACAGTACCTATTTACGAGGGTATGTTTGCTTCCGTACGTTGAGAAATCTACACTGAGAAAGAAAAAAGCAATTGGATCGACGAGATCGGCAGTAATCCTAATTAAAAAAAAAAATTATTGTCGATCAAACCGCAATTGTTAAATTAATTGACAATTCGTTAATCGACAATAGGTAAGTTTTTAGCCTTTTGCTCTAAACAACAAAATGTAATTTCTGACAAAAGGCGCTTTGCCAAAAGACGCGATAATACTTAAATCTTGGTAATTGGCGACATGTGCTGGAAAAGCTTTTTACTAGAAGTTATATTACAATTTAGTGCTTAGAGGCAAAAGGCTTACTACACCCATCGTAGATCCATCGTAGATATGTGCTTACAACAATGGTATAATTTGTTCGGTGGACTAAATGATACGCTTGAACAAATTTTATTCGTTTAAGCAAAATTCCGTTGATTTGGCCACTTTTTTCCTCACTGTAGAAAAGAAATCGATTGAGCGTCAAACTTAGTCGTCGATATCTCCCGGTGCGCGATGATGCGCGATTTGTCGTTTCAGGATACGCGTTACCGCACGCCATCCTGCGCCTGGACCTGGCCGGCCGCGACTTGACCGACTACTTGATGAAGATCCTCACCGAAAGAGGCTACTCTTTTACAACCACTGCCGAGCGGGAGATTGTGCGCGACATCAAAGAGAAGTTGTGCTACGTGGCCTTGGACTTCCAGCATGAAATGGCGACAGCCGCAGCGTCGAGCGCCTTGGAAAAGAGCTACGAGCTGCCGGACGGCCAGGTAACATGAGGACCGACGTCGCATTATGATGTGTTTCACGAGTGCAACGTCCGCGCGATTAACGTGAAGCGTTACCGCCGTGGCCTTAAGAGTCAAACACAGAGAAGAGCACTAGCTTCCTCGGCAATTATTAGACACGCCGTTAAAATCCTGTCTCAAGATAACTACGTTCTAATAATGCAGCAATGTATGTGCGTCGTGAATTATTTATACGTCCGACGATCGCTATTATGCAATAAAGCACTCCAGACAGCGTGATATCGCTCAAAATATTTCAATGTATTCTCGCCAATTTACGATCGCCTATCTCTTTCGAGATAAAGTTTCAATATGGCATACGAATATATACAGAAAAACGTAATTTGAAAACATCATATTGGATTTGTGCAAAAGATCCCGTTTTTTCATTAATTCTTCGCTCAGAAATCCCGGAATTTCTGCGAATGTAGAATGACGCGGGAGAGATGGCGTGTTCGGACAAAACGGCGCGAACTGATTCTCACTAAACTCTGGTCAAGCTAATTGACGACCTAAAATTGCTGTCAAGTGCTGCTATCTGCTCTATCTTGCTAATACAGATAGAAGTGATTAACTTTTCCATTATTGTGAAACGACAGAACGGAAGGTTGGGAATTCTTGTTATCATTCATTGATTAGCTCACAATTTGGTAAAAATCATTCTCAATTGGTTGATTATATTTCAAAATAAATAAATGTGCATTTTTTCATTAAAAAAAAAAACAGATAATAAACTTTTACACCAAGAGAGATGAACGTCGTGACGAGCGGCGGTAACGGTGGGAGACGCGCGCTCATCATTAGCATTAATTACGCGCGTTCGCGCGCCGGCAGGCGTTAAGTCGTCATGGATTGCCTGGTCGTGCGGTCAGTGGACGAAGACGTAACGGACCACGCTGATTCCAGGTCATCACTATCGGCAACGAACGCTTCCGCTGTCCGGAGGCAATGTTCCAGCCGAGCTTCTTGGGCATGGAGTGTTGCGGCATACACGAGACGACGTACAACTCGATCATGAAGTGCGACGTCGACATCCGCAAGGACTTGTACGCGAACTCGGTGCTGTCGGGTGGCACCACCATGTATCCGGGCATCGCCGATCGCATGCAGAAGGAGATCACAGCGCTCGCGCCAGCCACCATGAAGATCAAGATAATCGCGCCGCCCGAGAGGAAGTATTCGGTGTGGATCGGTGGCTCGATTCTCGCCAGTCTCAGCACGTTCCAGCAGATGTGGATCTCCAAACAGGAGTACGACGAGTCGGGCCCGTTCATTGTGCACAGAAAATGCTTCTGAGGACGCTCTCGCGACGTCTTAATGTTCTAATCTCCCTCCTCGAGATACTCTTCGAGCGACACGATCCTTCGATGAATCGCACGCACCGCCGGCTTCACCGTGTCGAACGATCGAGAGAAGTTCTCGAATCTCGCGTCTTCTTGCTCTCCCGAGAAATTGTTCATCTGCCGAGTACACATATTTATAGAATAACTTATTTCCCGCGAATATTCCTCTCTTACTTCGTGCGAGACAGCTTTCGAAAAAATGTTTAATTTTCCCGAGAAACAATTTTTTGCTCCTCAAGAGAAAACACACAGTCGGCGTATACTGCACCATTCCTTGGACGGAGAAAAATTACACTTTTTAATCTTATATCATCTATAAGGTTGAAAATCGAATAACTATAGTAATGACGGAATTAAAATAGTTTGTAAGATTTTGACTTTATGTGACACCGACTGTACACATTGGTCCTTTACTTCCTGGCGAATAGTTTTTCATTGTCTGAGAATGTTAGATCGATGAATTTTACATATGTTTGTATCAATTTTAGTTCTATACATACATACATACATACATACATACATACATACATACATACATACATACATACATACATACATACATACATACATACATACATACATACAGGGTGTCCCATTTTAACTTTTACACCCAAATATTTTGAAAAGAGTGCGTCAATGGATTGTATGATTTAGGAGGGGGGAGAGGGAAACACAAGTTGTTGTCATTGGTTTGACCTTGAATAGTCGTTTGAAAGTCACGTAAAGGTCACATTCAATTTTTTAAATGGAACACTATTTTTCATGGCATATTCTTTTCATAGCTTATCTCGAGGGCTTTTCAAAACAGTATAATTAAGTTCCATTTAGCCAAAAACTATTCGAGATATGCGCCACTGAAATTTACCGCCGGCATTAGCGTTATCTTAGCTGCACCAAGGTGTAGGTCGCATGGTCGAATTCTTTGGGGTACTTTATTAAAGTGAGCTCTCACGTACCCTCGCTTCTCACGTGCGTGCATGATGTGTGTCGATGGGCCTAATATGGACTGTAATATAATAAATATACTGTGTACAAATCACCCTAGGAATAGGAAAATTCTACACATATGGCAAAACTTATTGATAAATGACACATGCGAGAAAGATCGTATGTTTCTATCCGTGCAAAAAATTTATTGATAACTTGAGTATGCACCGTGAAACTAATTAGGCGAGCGATTCTGGAGGGGAGGGGAGCCCGTTTGAGGGACGAGGTATCTCCAAAACTGTGCCTGGATTGGTTGAATTCTCATGCGCAGTACCGCCAATTATAAACGAAGTATTAAGAATGCGAACATATAATTCGGAAAAATATATGAAAATTTAATAAAATAGCGAATAAGAAGCGATTCTATATGCAAAAATATGTTGAAAGAAATACACCAATGGACCATCGATGAACACCATTCAATTCAAAAATAAACAACAAAGCAACTCTTTACTACGTCCTCACATGCTAATGGACGGACGCTGAGAGTGAAATTACACGATGCGTAATAGAACTGTGGAATAGAAAGTGCATCATAGCAACAACCAATCAGCACACAAAACTCGCATGATCGAAAAGAGCTCTGATTGGTTGCTTCTAAGATGCACTCTCTATTACGCACCGTGTAACTTCACCCTAATAAAGATAGAATTACGCGGTAGAATAAAATAGCGTCTCCCCGAACGCATCCTTTGAACGTACCTTCGCTATATATAGCTATTTTGACGAAAATCGGCAAAGTGGGGGTAATACATTATTTTTCTTCGCCGCATGAAATGGCACCTTTACGCATGAAGATCCAAAGATCAACTCAATCTCGGACGAACTACGTGTCACAATAATATGATATTTTAATTATTTCGTTTTTGCGTCAATGGTGAAAACCAGTCTGGAGAAAGTCAATCGATTGATTACCGATCAACGACAAGTCATTTTTACCATTTTAATTGTTTCGAGTTAAACAATTTTTATTCAACGTTTATGCCGATAGTAAGTATCCAACGATACAATCGTACAAGATATATATGAAAATTTATATAATACCCAATGAAACTCTAAAATAATATATCCTCCAGGTCCTCTTGTGCGGGAAGTCAATAATAAATAAGGCAATACAAAAATGGCATTTCGTGACCTAGTGGAAGGAAACTGTGGGAATCCCAGCTCGTTGTTGGGCTTGGCATCACATTATGTAAACAACCGTGGGTTCAAAGAAGAAGGTATTCAGCAGTTACTTGGGCCACCAAATCTGCATCAACCTGTGACCAAAGATGAGTTAGTCAAAGAATTTCTAGAGGAATCAGCTTGCCCTCAAACATTTAGAATGAACAACTTATTGCAAGAAATGAGAGGAATTGAACAAAATATCTCTCTTCCTCCAATGATAATACCTGAAAACATTATAGAATCAAGTCATTCAGGCAAGGATTGGATCAATCAATATACTGGATCTAAGGAGGACATTATGGTAATTTAATAAATTATTGTTGCTGTGACAAATACCGAGAACTTTCATCTTTAACATGAAAAACCTCTATTTCAAATTTCTAATTAACATAATGCGTATAATATGTAAGATAAACTTATAAAGCAATCTTTGCTTAGGATAACAATATGCATATGATGAAAATTCATCCTGAAGCTGACTTTGAACCAGAATGGTTCAGGAACCAGAAAGATTATGTAGAACAGTTTATAGATGACACACAGAATGCTGCAACAAGTAGTGGTTCAGAGCAATTTCATGTTCCAGAAGATTGGAAGGAAGGATATATTGAAACAGAACCAGAGATGGTGAGAATGATGAAAACACACGAAATACTAAGAAGATTCGAGCGCCTTCATGACGAGGCTGATAAGGAGCGCCTTTGTAATGAGGCTAGTGGAGAGTCTCTTAACCTGATGGAGGAGGAATTAGGAGCTGCAGGTACCTGGACAGATGAGTTTCTGGAAGACGACATTTTATTAAGTACGTATCCATAATTTTTTCTTTCAATAATATGCATCATTTTATTTGGTCTGTTCTTTATAGCCACACTGCTGAACTAGCGCAATAAGTGTTGATGTTTTCTCACTTCAACTTATTGTACCAGTTCAACAGTGTAGCTATAAAGAATAGGCCACTTAATTCACATACAAATATCTCATACATGGACTGACGTATTTGCAATTTTCCTCCTAAATTAGAGTTTAACTAGTAAGCAAAAGTTGTATACTGACAAGTTGGCAGCAAATTTGATTTAAAAAATACCATAGCGTCTGTGTCCGCATTAGGGAGAAATCACACTTTGACAGAAAAGCGGAAAAGCAGCAGCCAATCAGAATTTGCCCTGGTAGACAGTTTTTGCTTTATTTACTGCTTACTGCTTACCAGCACGAGTTCTGATTGGCTGTTGCTTTTCTGTCAAGGTTCTCCCTTAAACTCGTGTTGTGTCAATAGAGCCTACACGTACAGCTAATATAAGTTCTAGTCTACAATAGATGCTTTAAACCTTAAGAAATTGACCAATCGAATTATAAGGTGCGTTCCATCTAACGCTCGCAACGATTGCGAGCATCGTTCTGTCTTTAACGTGCAAGAAAAACAAGAATGCTGCTTACGATCGTTGCGAGTGGAATGCACATTTTGTAGTCCGCTTCTTTATATTGGCCTGTTCTTTACAGCTGTACTGCTGAACAATGAGTTGAAATGAGACAAGTACATGTTTTCTCACTTCAACTTATCCTTCAGCAGTTCAGCTATAAAAAACAGACCAATAGTCACACATTTCTAATTCACGTGATGCTTGTTTCCATGACAACCATTGTTTATTCAGGCTCGTATATTTTGGCGCTCGTGACATTCCGAGAGTCAAATAGAACTTAAGCCAGCGGCACACGATGCTTGTTTTCGTGCTGGATTGTTTGCTGGATGGAAATATTGCGTTTTGATTGGTGTATTGTCATCCATTTTTAGGAATACACCAATCAGAACGCAGTATTTCTATCCATCAAGTAATCCAACACGAAAACAAGTATCGTGTACCGCTGGCTTTAGCCTTTGTGTCTGATGGGGTCACATTTCGATTTCGAGAGCGTGACTGTAGAGGCGTTCTCTTGTATTCACACCGAGCAAAATCTATTTCTCCAAGTATGAATTTGTGTAAACATTTTAATAATAAACATGTTGTAGAGGCCCATGATTACAACAATGAGTGGATGAAATCAGATAAAGCTGATTTCTCTCCGTTTGGCGTATCAAGTGACTCTGAGGTGTACGAATTTCAACAGTCAAATCCTATGAAAGATCTGCCAAACGCACTGGAGGAAGGCAAGAGACGATTAAAAATGGGAGATTTGCCGAGTGCTGTGCTCTGTTTTGAAGCGGCTGTTCAGCAAGAAGATAATAATTCTGAAGCTTGGTATCTTCTCGGTAGAGCGCAGGCTGAAAATGAACAAGATCACTTTGCCATTCCTGCCTTAAGACACTGTCTGAATTTAGATCCAATGAACGGCGCCGCCCTCATGTCATTGGCAGTTTGTTACACAAATGAATGTCAGCAATGGAAAGCTTGCATGACATTGAGGGAATGGCTGTTGAAAAATGAGAAGTATAAGCATTTAGTCGTGGAACCTTCGCAGAAACTTCAGCTACCTCCAGGCTCGCTTGGCATATTGTTAGAGTAAGTTACCAGGGAATATAATTTTGAATATAGAAAATTTAATTTAATATAAAAATGTTCTCAACATATCAAGTATACGTGTGTTTATTTTTGTAGTCGTGCAGCAGGGAAGGAAGTTCAGCAATTATATATTCAAGCTGCGAGACTGAGTCCTCATGAAATTGACCCGGATGTGCAATGTGGACTAGGTGTGTTATTAACTTTGATGTGCGAATATGAAAAAGCTGCTGATTGTTTTCAAGCGGCATTAGGGGTACGTCCTGAGGTAAATGGTCTTCTTTTGATAAAGCTTTGTTTCAACGAGTCAAACGTTGCGAGCGATTTGTACTTCAACATATATTTCAAGGATCCTGGATTATGGAATAGATGGGGCGCTACGCTGGCTAATGGACAACGATCGGCGGAAGCTATCAACGCGTATCGACGCGCCCTGGAATTATCGCCTGGTTTCATTAGAGCGCGTTACAATCTCGGCATATCTTGCATTAATCTTGGAGCACATGCGTTAGTATAGATTTATTTATTTCTCACACTGTGATAAAAGATAGCAAAATAATTGTATTCACGAGATTGCACGGTGTTACAGGCAAGCAGCTGAACATTTTCTGATAGCCTTAAATCAGCAAGCCTCGGGAAAAGACGCAGAGGGTAAAATAGTGGCTTCCGAAGCGAAAATGTCGAGAACGATATGGTCCAGTTTAAGATTAGTAATAGCGATAATGGACAAAGTTCACTTGCTAGAATCTGTAGAGAACAGGTGACATTTTATATTTCGTAATTGATGCAAACGAAAATCTGTAAAAACTAAAAATGCGTATTATTTTTTTCAGAGACTTAAAAAAATTAAATACAGAATTTGGAATTGTATGGAATCCACAAACGGAAATGCATTTATAAATTTATATAGTAAAGGCAGAATGATTGATGTGTAGTTTCAAAACAATGCTTTATGTTCTCTCAATCTTTATAAATTTTTAAGTTTTTTTTCTCCATTATATAGCGGTTTGTCATCGATCACAGGCAGAAAGCTTTTTAATTCAAGACATAAAACGTTATCGTGTGTTAAATTGACAAGCATAATCTTGAACCGATAAGTTAGCCATTCTACTTTAAGGCCCTTAAAGACAAGAGTTCATATTCTGAATTCACTTTTATCCATAAAAATGTCTCGAAAAGTGACTTAGGAGCCATCCGAATAGTTGAGAAGCCGATCCAAAGCACATTATCGATAAAAGTGAGTTCAGAATGTGGATCCAAGACTTGAGACACAAAATAAGCCAGTCATTCTGCTAAAGCGTTAACATACAAAAAGACTACAGATAAGTGAGACAAAACATAATTATATTTTTCTTTGTAAATATGGTTACAGCATGTGGAAGGTAAATGGTAAACTCCGAAATATTTTGTAATTGCAAATAATGTGTGTATATATATATGTATATGTGCAAATATAAAAGGGATACTTTAAAATTGTTGCCCCTTTTGAGACTGCTTCGGAAAGCAACTTTCAGTGTACGACCGTATGTATATTATATAAATCTTCTATTATAGGCTACGTTCCGAAACTCGAAAGGTAGAGTAACATTTAATCAACTAATAATGATAGAGATCTTTGTTCTTTTTATCCTGATTGATCAATTAAATTTTATTCTATCCGCAGTATCCGAATAGGGAACACAGCCCTGTAAGGGTGCGTTCGAAGAGACGATACTTAGCGTTACCGTGTCATTCTATCTTTATTATTCTTTACATGTACAATAAGAATTGAATAATGCGGTAGCGCTAAATAGCATTTCCTTGAGCGCGCCCCAAGTCGGGTTTTTCACGCGTGCGCAATGCTCGGTATTCATAGACGGATCTTATATTTAAAATGGTCTTAAGTTCATCTTCAGATTCTGTACGGCTTACTTCATTGGCTACGGGACATCTGGAGTTGAACTTAAGACGGTCTTAAATATAAGATCTGATTATGAATACTGGCCAATGAACGTAATGCCAGTGAAGCGTGAAAGGGTGCGTTCGAAGAGACGCTATTCAGCGCTACCGCGACATTCTATCTTTATTACTCTTTACATGTACAACGAGAATAGAATAGGAGACGCGGTAATGCTAGATAACGTCTCCTCAAATACACCTAAAGTGAATAAAGTCGAGGTGCCTAGGTTATAAAGTTACGATATTATCAATTGTGGCGACAATTGTAAATAATATTGATAGATAAATATTATACGTGATTTATATGAGAATTACAACATTAAAATTTATTTGCAAGACGCATTATTTTCTTTTTTATTGTGCTATATACCAGATACTACGCTATCAAAATTAACGATAAAATGAAACAATAAACAAATGGATACGTCGAGTTCAGAAGACGAAATACCTACGGATATCCTTAAGGAAGCAATCGACCAACAGTTTTTAAATGACAACCTTTACAACACAAAAAAACACAAATTCATACCTCAGTCTAGTAAGTCCATTTTTTGCACTTGTATCATTTTTAAATTCACATACTTCAAAGAAAGTAAAATGGAAAATTTCGAAAAATTAGTAATATTTGAATAATCAGAGACCATAACCTTCAAAATGATATTTAATTCAAGCAGCAGTGTTGAAAGAAGCTGAGTAATATCACATATAGTCTGCAATTTCCATTAATCTACAGCAAATTATATCGGCACATTCAACCTTTAAATGATATACAATATTATATGACATATAAATATGATGTATAGATTGCATGTTGATAATTTTCTTGGTTGGTATATTAATTATTTGGATGATTTTAGAAGAATTGAGAACTGACGAATCAAATGCAGAATCCCTGAGAACAAATCTGAGACAGGTAAACCAATTTACGAATTTTGGTGTGACTGCTACGTTTCAGAGTTTTGTTGCCAAGAAGCTAGATGAGTTCTTGGAAAGGTATTAAGGTATTAACTTATATTATATTAACTTTACAAATGTATCACTTTATAATTATCTTTTTCCAGAATTATTGATTTAAAACAGCATAATAAAGCTAGTGATCGTTGTATGGAACAGCAAAGAAAGAAGGAAAGATCAGGAATAAAACTCTTAAGTTCATCACAACATTTTTTAAGTACCGCAGAGGTACATGTAGTTTATGAGAAGAAATCTAAAAAACGCAAAAAATGTCAAGAACTCGCGGAAGACGATGATGCGATGTCAAAATTTCGAGAGGCTGCCATTGACCCAAAACGTATATTAAGTAGATTAGATACAAAAGCTTGGACTAGTAAACGACCGGAGCCAGAATTTAAATATAAAAGATTGAAAAACGGCACTTTAATCGAGCAATTGTAACATTTATTTTCTATTTACAGTTGTCTTGCATGTGTAAGATATTTATATATCTGTATGTGTACATATATATTGGGTTGCCCGAAAAGTAATTGCCGATTTTTTTCATAGAAATAAAATACAATTTTTTTTGTGCATAGAATGAACTTTAATCACTGACATATTTTCCATTTTGTTCGATGACCTTTTGCCATCTTTCTGGCAACTTCATAATTCCACACTCGTAGAACTTCTGGTTTTTATCGGCAAAAAATTGATCCAAGTGCGATTTCACAGCTTCATCATCCTTAAAAGTTTTACCATCCAAGTAGTTCTGCAAGGATCGAAATAAATAGTAATCTGACGGCGCAATGTCAGGGCTATATGGTGGATGTAACATCAATTCCCAATCAAGCTCCATTAATTTTTGGCGAGTGACCAAAGATGTGTGTGGCCTAATGTTGTCCTGGTGGAAAATGACGCCCTTACGATTGACCAATTCTGACCGTTTTTCTTTAATCGCTGCATTCAGTTTGTCCAGTTGCTGACAGTAGACATCCGTATTGATGGTTCGGTTCCTTGGAAGGAGCTCAAAAAATACCACACCCTTCCAATCCCACCAAATTGAT
>NW_014556633.1:22063-54038 GCF_001313825.1 Dinoponera quadriceps
GCTCAGATATATGACGATCCAACTCGATTATGGCTTTGATTTGGTCATCATCAGCTTGCAATGGCCGACCTGAACGTTGCTCATCTTTAAGTGAAAAATCTCCAGAACGAAACTTATCAAACCAATTGCGGCACTGTCTTTCTTTTAAGGCTTCCTCACCATATACGTCACGTAACTTTTTAGCAGCCTGCGCTGCGTTTTTTCCTTTGCGGAAATAAAAAAGTAAAATATGACGAAAATGCTCGTTATTGGACTCCATACGAAAACTGACGCCAAACTAACAATTTTTAACAAAAACACGTGCTTCTAAAGTCAACTAAGAGTGACAGCTTACAAACGTCAAAAGAAAAATATCATAACATTGATAGAAGGCATTCAAACAGACGCTTAAAGCCATCTATTGGAGCCATCGGCAATTACTTTTCGGGCAACCCAATATATGAGTACGCAATTTTACGTGAAAGTTGTAAACTTTATATTAAATTTGGACAAATAGTAGGTCGTATATTTCTTTTCCTCAGGATGAAGCGAACTAAAGCTGATATGATTGGCTGAGTCTGAATCTTTATCTTCTTCATGCGACCTCTCTTCTATGTGACTTCTCAGACTTAGTGATCAAAACATGGAAAAGATAGATGTCGAATTATTGAGATTCTCTCGTTATTCTTTGTTGCAGTAACTGAATACCCTTAAAACGTTAGAAATGATGGAATCCGCAAGCACAAGTTCATCTATTAGTATTTGTAAATTGTAAGTGGCGTTTTGTACACACATTTAATTTAACTATAATCTATAAGATGTGTTTTATAGGTTATGTCTTGTTCACAGATTCTGTAACCGCCGTATTCAAGTATTGCAAATTTTATGATTTACCTTAAACAGTATGTGTTTTAAATTTTAGGTGTAACAAACGCACACATTTATATACTTGTCCACGCTGCGGCATAGGCTATTGTGGGGTCGAATGTTACAAATCAGATGCTCATTCGGATTGTTCTGAGAGTTTTTACAGGCAATGTGTCGAGGACGAGCTAAAATCTCAGAAAAATGATCCTACTGTTGAGCAGAAGATGATGGAGATCCTTAAAAGAGTACACGAGGAAGATTTGGAAGATGATATTTTAGGGGAGGAGAATATTAACGAAGAGGATTCTCCATTGGACTCTGATGATGATCTGGAAGTAAATAAAAATGAAACTTTAAAGAATTACACATTCATTATTTATTTATTGTATGTTATTTGTTGCACATTATTTGTTATATATCAAGCGTGTACATATATTCATCCTTAGATATATTTTCCAGCTTCCCGATTTAGAAGTTAGATTACAGAATGTTAATCTTGATGATCCTGATGAGCTGTGGTCAGCTTTATCTAATACTGAAAAGCAGGAGTTCGAAGCGCTCCTGAAGAATGGAGAGGCAGAAAAATTATTGCCCAAGTGGGTCCCATGGTGGACTCACCGTCTAGAAAAAAAACTTGTTCATCTTATTGAAGAAGATGGTACAAATACTCACAGTGATTTAAAGTATCCTGTTTTAATAGACGTACCATTATTTAACGAACTTCAGGTAAAGCATCTAACGATATGAATGAATAAATGAATGTATTTTAAAATGATATAATTTTAGCTAGTGGGCGATTTCTCTTTTTTTTTTTTTTTTTTTTAGAAAGCATCTCCCTACGTATATTTTAATGTGATAAATGTGACATATGCTTATGCATATGTAGCTCTTTATTATAATGGAGATTACCTTGATTGTGCTGAGGATGCTACCAATGTCTTTTTAACTGTATGTATGAACATGAAGAACAATAAAGTGTTTGACAATGCAGAATCAGCGATTGAGTCGATTATAGAAAATGTTAAAAGCGTGAGTTTTTATATACATTATACCATATTACATTTATTGCATTATGATAAAGTATATAAATACATATATATTTATATCATCATAATTATATTAATGAACTTTGTGTGTGTGTGTAGGTTGATTATTTGCCACAAGATAAGCAAACATTAACAACATTAAAAGAAGCTGGAGCTTCTATCTTGCAAGGGCCAGCTTTTGAAATGAAAACTGTTTACACATCTGCGGCTCTCTCCGAACTACACAGATTACTAACAGCAGCCAGGAAAGAAATTTCAATGCACAAAGATACAACCAACAATCAAGAATTTACAAGGAGATTTTCTCAAAAATGTAGCCTCGACACCACTCTGTCGAAAAAAACTATACTTCTGTGTTTAAAGAAATTGGAGTACTATCTATCATGGATAAAAAGCCACGAGGCAGAATTGCGAAGTATCGTCGGTGATTGAAACTAAGAGTAGAAAAAAAAATATTTAGATATCATTTTTGTCTGTGAGTTATTTCTTCTGATTAAATATCCCTCCTTCGGAAAAAAAATAAAGATCTTTTGTTCCGTTTTTTAAGTGAAACTAACTGTGAATAAACCTAAAAATAGGGTCTATCGCTGCGTTTGTATATCAAACACGTGGAATTGGTCAGTTTTCACTGCGTATTCTTCATGTATGCACCAATCCGTACATACATGAGGAATACGCGGTGAAAACTGTACACAAGGCTAGATAGTTTTTCTCATGATTTACGAACGCACTCCAGCTGAGACTGCGATAACGATCGATAATGTCATTCGTGAGCGGCATGAGTTAGCGGCAGTAATCTGTGAATCAGTGGAGAAAGATGATGGCGGACGAGAAGTTGTTCTTCTCGAATGCCGTCCAACAACTGGCCAGATGTCTAGCTGCTATCAAGCCTACGCCATGGGAGAAAGTAAGCTGTCACTTCTCAAAACGACTTCTTAACTGAGCGATAATTTTTCAATCATCCCGCAAACGGTTGTCATTTTATTTCTGCGCTGGTTTTTGTGCATCGGGATCAACCACAGGAAACGTCAGCTGTCCTATCATGTCATGATATAATCTAAAGAACTGTGCATCATTATCAAGGATTATTATTCGATAGTTATATAATTATCTTTGACACGTATTAATTAACATCACTGTCATGTAAAAAATTGTTGAGTCACACTATGTAATAATTATTAGAAGGAAAGTCCAGGAAAACGCATAATTTGTATCTTATAGCATAGAGATATACTTGAAAAATTACATTTATATAAAAATCTAGAATACAATGAATAAAGAAATTTCTAAAATATTGTACAGTATATTATAAAAAGTTTTCCAAAGAACTTAACCCTTTCTTTTTATGACATGATTATAAAAGATTATAATTGATGACATATGACTAACATAATTTTCCCCAATACATAAAAACAACGATCTTTTATGTTTAATTACAGGTAGCCAAATTGTACAAGTTGTGTCCACAAGATTCTGCTCAGGGTGTATACCGTTTGGACCAGAGGGGTCAGGATGCGACGATTGCATTGGGAATTTATTTTCTGGAATCCGGCCTGCAACACAGAGATCGGATTTTACCGTATCTATTGAGATTATTACGTGGTCTTCCGAAAGCAGTTTGGCGGGATGAAGTGAGATGTTCATTGGCTGAGAGAGTTCCAGTCGCGGAACGCTTCAGCTTCTGCCTGAATACATTGTTGAGCGATGTGGCTGCCAGGTGCGAGCCAGCACGGGAAGAGATCATCTCGACGCAGGTCGAAATACTCGCGGTCTTGACCAATCTGATACGTGGATACAAGGATCAAAACAGTAACAGGGGTTTGCAGGCGAAAAGTAAATGCTGATTGAAATATAGACATATACTTGCGTAGAGAATTCCTAAAATTTCATGCCACGAGTCGAAACAGCTTTGCGAGATTTCACAAATATGTGAAAGTGTATAGCCATTGTATTTTTGTTCAGGCATTGTACAATATATATATANTGATGATATCGTATATATAAAAATATACAATATATATATATATATATATATATATAATACAGATCTGACATATACAGGTTTTAACTTATGTAGGATTTTGTGGAAAAGATTTCATCGAATACTGGCTGTACATCAGATTTTGCAATTGTCCGTAATATGAGAAGCTACATTTTTTTTTTCTAAATAAAGACACACCCAATAATTTCCTAAAAAGTTCGTCAGAGCCTATATTTAACTGTTACAATTCTAATATTACATTTCTAACATTACATCTCATTTCAGTATCGTTGTGCAAATGCCTGGTGCCGGTGCTGATTGGATTGGCTCGCTCGATGGGTCGCTTCGCGTGCACGGATCCGCCATTGCTCTGTCGTATCTTTCCACGACGGGAGACCCCGTCGCCAGCAGCCAACACAGAGAGCCGCTCGATGCCCGACAAGAAGCAGCACAGCTTCTCGAACTTCAGACCGATCATACCGCGATCGCTGAGCGGCAACTTCAATTCTTGCATCGACAATACGCCCCAATTGCTGTCGGCTTACGACAATCACGACTATCATTGCGGCAAGAGGCCGTCGTTGCAATCTTCCCTATCTGTACCATACGACCCCACGACGTACTTTTTCAGCCGCTATGGATCGAGCTTCAATCAGTTCCCGCAAATGCGCTGCAACGAGAGCCCCGAAAGAAGAGCCGGCATGCAGTTTACCGTAGTGCATCTGCAGAGCGTGCTAGCTTTGGCCAAAAAATTACTCACCAAGGAGATACTGACGTTTTTGGATGAAGAAGCGCAGCAAGTGAGTCTTACATCAGTTAATTATATATATATATATATATATTTATTTATTTATTTATTTATTTATTTACTTCAGGTTATACATGCCAAGAAAAGATTTGGTTTACAATTTTTTTATTTTAACCACACGCATTTATCTACACTTTATTTATCTACTATTTAGTTAGCTAAAATCTAACACTTCAATATCACATAAATAATCTCATTATTTCTATCCTATTCATCACAGCTTCATTATATCTAACCGGCACTTATCCTTACCTACCCTTATATATTTTCTATTTAGTTTCTGCACTAACACAAACAATTCATTACTTCTTTTTACTTTCATTCTTATTTTTTTTTTCTGTATCATTAGCTTTGTCTCTTCCCTCTTCTTCAACTACTTTTCTTTCTTTCATAACTTATATGCATTATTATATTTCCTTTATCTGTTTCCGACTCACCATCCCATATCTCTTTCTTCATTTTTCGTCCTTATCACTACTTGATTCTTCGAACCATTTTCTTATTTCGTGACGTTCTTCTCATAATTGTTTATTGTCAATCCTATCCTTTTCCACAGGATACACAACTTGTGTATTTCTCTCCCGATGCCAATATTTATTCGCTTTCTCCATATTTCCGCCTTAATTTAACTAAAAAAACTCAACCTCTATCTCTCATCTTTTTTTAAATTTTCCTTCCTTAAATATCAATGAATTACATTATTTATATTCTCTACTATTTTCTCAGTGCATACGATTAAAAGTTATCATAGTCCTCCAATCGCATAATCGCATATCGCAGGTTTACAGCTCCGGCCAAGTGCACATCTTCCCATATCGTACGTTTAGCGAGACGATGAATTTAGTGATGGTGGCATTGTTGCGCGAGTTGCTGCAGAATCAGCGCGACTTACCGGCTCCGTTCACGAGGGACGTGCAGGAGTTCGTCAAGGGTCTATTTCTGTCGGGTCAAACAGAGCTGCAGTCGCGACAGCACGACGCGAGCGAGCGTGAGGACATCGATACGAATTTCCGGACGGTGAATCGCTTCAAAGTGAACGTGATGGCCAACTCCGCGTGCGTTGACCTGCTGGTTTGGGCGATCGGTGACGAAACAGGTGAGCGCATTTCATTCATTGATCAGAAAGGAGACGAAAGCATCTTCTACTAAAATTGAGAATACCGCGTTTTTGTAATAATCGGCGGAGTTTCGCGAATATACTCTAAGGCCTGTTCTATGTCGGAACGCAGTCGATGGTCCAATTGAAGAATTAGTCCCTCGAAAGAGAATTTTCCTCATTTGACCATCGGCTGCAATTCGACGTATTGTAGAACAGACTTAAGTGCATGGTTAACGAAAAATCGATATTTCTGTCTGTCGCGCTTACGTACCGATTGTAAAGCTGTCACGTTATTTTTCCAGTATCCGAAGAATATGATTTGTCCGCGCTGTTCGCAGATATCGGTTCGATGCTGATCGGCAAGGGTATATCGATTTACCCGTGTGTTTACTCTCTTGTTAACATGTTCGTCTCCAGTAACCGCTAACAGAAATGTAGTCTTGCGCTAATTGTTCATTCTCGCAGTGTGTTTGATTGATTTTGAAGGTTGACATAGAACAAGCGAGCTATTAATCCCAAACTTGATCTTAACTCTCAGTAGTGATTATTAATCTTACTACTTGCAAATTTCATTCTTAAGAAATCTGGGAACTGTATATTATTACCGCATCAATTTTTTCAATATCTTTTCTACCCAAATTTGTAATATTATACGTGTACCAGACATAAGCTCATCTATCGATCAAAGGACTACACACATGTCCTGTTTTTTTTTTTGGCTTTTGATCTGTGCGGATTGACGCAGCTCTCACAGAATGATTGCAAACACGTCGTGACTGAGTAACCATTATCGATGTAACTTGGCCACACTGCGATTTATATATTCGACTACTTGCGTATCTATTATATCTGTTAACTGCATGTACTGTGGTCCTTAGGCGCGGACAGTTTGTGCGGACGACTCGTGGAGAAAATCAATTCCAATCATGGACCCAAGTTGGTGCTGGCCCACATGCCGTTACTCATGGTTTGCCTGGAGGGGCTAGGAAAACTGGCGCAGAAATTTCCCAACATAGCGAGCACTTCGATCTATTATCTGCGGGACTTCCTCGTTGTACCGTCGCCAATTCTTCTGAAGTTACATCAACAGCACAGCGAACGCACCATGAAAGAGCACCAGTTCAAAGTTCTCGGTAAAACTTCATTGAATTTATTAACTCTCCATCGGAAACGTCTAATTTAGCACTTTCTGTCAGCAATCCGGGGCTTTGAGGATCAGTTTTTACACTGTTCCAGATTAAAAATTCCAGTGTAAAAATATTAATAGATATTAATAATTTTCATATGGAAACTTTATGAAAGAGTTTTTACCATCGTAGAAATCGGATTGTATTTTATTTATTTTTTACACATTAAAATCGGAGCAGAAAAGATCCTTTTGGGCGCTATAATACTTGGGGGTATGTATTCCGGAAAAAAATAATATAATGATATAGGCTGCAAAAAGTTGAATTATTTTAATATCTGAAGAAGATCTGACGAAGATTTTTACGGTGAAGAAAATTAAATTTCATTTGAGAAATAAAAAAAATTTCTTACAGCAAATTAATCGTTAAATTCAGTTTACTTTGATCAAAATTAGTATACATGTGCAAAAATGCAAAAAATAAAAACACAGTATTTACAATAATACGTGTGGTGCTCTTTGCACACTGATTCAGCTCACAATGTGCACAGCAGTATATAGTTTTTTTATTTAAAAAATTTTTAATATCAAAAAATCTTTTACAAATCTTTATATATTTATTAAAATCATTTAAAAAATTATATAAAATAATCTAAAAGTATTCCAAGAGCAAAATATTTATGTATTCATTGAAATTAGTGTCAAAAGTATATAAAGCAAATCCATATTATTGATTTGCAAACGTACTTATATAATACTTACAATCCTGCTGCCTGAGAGTCCAAACGCATATTCTGTCATCAAAAAACTAGATTTTGTAACCTCTACAACATATAATTTCAATCTTTAAGTTTTTTTTTTTTTTTTTTTTTTTTTTTTTTTTTTTTTTNTACCATCTAATTGTCCTAAAATTCACAATCAAAGAATCGACCTGTGCCTTCCCACATTGCCGGCGGAGGGTTAATGTTATCCATGAAATGATTACTTAACGTGTGTGCTAACCGTACACACAGTTCAAGGGAAGGAAATCAGCGACATGAAACAGACGACGTCGTCGGTGCAGACGGCCTTTGAGAAACTTCGGGACGCGGCCATTGGCAATCTCTGCATCGCCTTGGAAGCCGCGCACTCGGTGAACCCGGATTGTGTACCGGCGCTCGTAGCCAGTGTCTCGAACAGATTGTTCACCGCGGACATATGCGACAGGTGTGTCCCGACGAAGTTGTAGGCAGTTGTTCTAACAAAAAGCGTACTCAGTTGGATATCTCCTTTCGGTTTCAGTGAAAACGATGAGAAGTCGAACAGCGAAGTTATCTCGAAGAACATCGTCATCATGTTGGGTCACGTGGCTGTGGCGCTGAAGAACACGCCAAAGACGATGCGCACGATCTTCCCGTTTTTCCAGCAGCTCTTCTGCCGCACCCCCAGCGACCTGGATTTCCTCATAGTTGATCAGTTGGGCTGCATGATCATTGCCAAGTGTGAACCAAAGGTCAGTGAGTCGCTCGTAAATGCTGTTAACATGGCTTTTCACGCGAATGAATACTTGTTGCGCAGATTTATGAGGGGATAATGCAAATGTTCTCCATGTCACTGGGCTCGAGTACGGCCACATACGCGGCGAACGACGACCGCAAGCAGTACTGTCACGTCTCCAAGGCGGTAACGAACGCGTTGGCGAACATAGCAGCGAATCTGCAAGGCGAAACCGAACTGGACGACTTGCTGCTGCATCTTCTGGAGTTGTTCGTGCAGTTAGGGCTCGAGGGTAAACGCGCTAGCGACAAGATGCCGAACAGTATCGCCGCAACGGTAAGACCAACCTGCAACTCTTGCCGTTCAAAGCTGGATATAAACGAACTTTGAATGCGAACTTTCGTTGTTGCAATTTAGAAAGTGTACACGCCATGACGAACGATTTGGTGGCTCGTTGAGGAAAGTTCGTACGTGTTTAGAATGTTCACATTATTTTGTATTATTATTTACTTCATATTACTTGATTACATTCGCTGTTGTTTCGCTCGGTATATACTCTCGCTTTAACTCAGGAATTAACTGGGAAAGAAATCTCGCGCGTGTGCAGAAAGCAGCGAGCAGTGCCGGGAATTTGGGAGTGCTTATTCCGGTGATCGCGATACTGGTGCGACGTCTGCCACCGATCAGGCATCCGCAGAAGCGGCTCCTGAAGCTGTTCAAGGATTTTTGGTTGTATTGTGTCATAATGGGTTTCGCTGCCGATCATCCCTCGAAATTGTGGCCGTCCGAGTGGTACGAAGGCGTTAAAGAGATCGCCGTCAAGTCACCCTACCTCATCTCCCAGACCAGCGCTCGCCTCGAGATGCGAGAATTGCAGTACACGTCAGCGGTGCGCAACGACAGTGTCTCTTTGAATGAATTACAGGAACTGCGCAGCCAAGTATTGAAGATCAGCACCCGGTATGAACGCCACACCTTTCAAGCTTTGATTTAGTCTGCATTAGTATGCTGATTGCTTGGAAAATATATATTTCATGCTCTATAGAAATAATATTTCTTATAAAGTTTTTATATATAAATATTATTTACTATTATTTATTCTTGCCTTGCTTTCAATTTATAATTTTGTATTTTCCATAAGAATACAAATATTTTACACTCTTCCTACATTCTGATTGCAAGAAATTAGCATTGTAGCGCATTAAGGTAAATTCACTTCGATTTGAAGAGTGGCTAACATTGTTTGCGTTCTTCCTTCAGTACGAACGACATATCGGCTTACGTGACTAAGCTGCAGTTCGCGCAGTGCACCTACTTGTTGTCCGTCTATTGGTCGGAAACATTACGAGTGGCTAACAGCCCCGAGCCCAGTCTGCAGCCGATAATGGAGTATCTGTGCGACACGGATCTGCAGAAGGATAAAAGCGGCATGTGGCAGTGCATATGCTGTGTAGCAGACTCCGTCTTCGCGAAGTTCAAGGATGTGATGCAGCGCAAGCCGAAGGACGAGCAACGTGAGCGAGAGCTCGAGAATCACGCGCAGTTCCTATTGGTGCGCTTCAATCACGTGCACAAGCAAATCAGGCGGGTCGCGGACAAATACCTGAGCGCTTTAGTAGACGCTTTCCCGCACCTGTTGTGGAACTGCAAGGTTCTCTGGAGTATGTTGGACATATTACAGGTACTTTTATCCACCATTATGCGCCTCAATTCAGCCGTGTGCTTCTTTTTTCTCTTCAGTCTTCTTCATTCGGTTCTTTAAGGTAATTGTAGAGTGCCGTATTTTCAGTGGCACATCAAGGGGCCCACTTGTAAATTTCATATTTATCAGTCAAAATTACGTTCTTATACATTTATTTTACTATTTAAATAGTGAATGTTAATTTAAAACGAAATTGAAGTAGACATATGTATTACAGATACGAAAATATTTTTACTTATTAATGTTATTTTTGTGAATTAGTTTATAGTCTAATAGATGAATAAAAACGCACCAATGATAGAAAGAGATGTATAAATATTTATGTGCATATATATATTTCGAGTATAAGTTACGAACTTTGCTGTATTTTCAAAATAATCTGAACTTTCTGCATAATGCCTGTACATATCAATACTACGGTAGTTTTTCATTCGAATTTTAAATATGAAGAAATTACAAATCAAAGTTAAAAATTTACCTGAACGAATAAAAAGTGTCGTCTTTAGTTGCGAATATCCCAACTTTTGAATGGCCAGTCTAATTGCGTCAATAATTGGGTTATATTTAAATCTATGTAAGAAAATATGCGTAAACAAATCTCAAGAAATTCCTCGAAAAACTTATTTTATGCTAATCATCGTTCATCTTTGGTCAGGCTCGTCGGGGACTAACTTTTGTACACTTGCAGATTTTATCGTATTCGTTGCAACTTGACCCGAACGAAGAGAGTCCTAGTCTAAGAATACCCGGCACACCGTACAGCATTGAATTGATGAATACCATCGAAGCAAGAGAAGTATGAATTGTTCGGTTATAATTTGTCACACGATAGAAACGCGTTCTACGATCATTATTTGAATTGTAGATTATCGTGAAGGATTTCACCGCGAGATGTAAGGGAATAGTGCAGGAGGCTATGAAGTGGGCGCCGCAAGCCACCAGGTCGCATCTGCAAGAATACATCAACCAGATACCGTCTTCCGGAATGTGGCATCATTCTGGCTTGTCGTTGGCCATCGACTCGGTCCTCGAATTTGTGGACACCGCAATTCCCACAGTGGCCCCGGCAAATGTACGACCTTTAAGTGTATTTCCGCGCGCAATTTCCGCGTCAAGTTCTAAGATATATTAACGTGGTTCTCCACATTAGGTCTTTCTCGCTAAATTAGTGTACACTTATAGAATTAAAAAAAAAAAGGATACTCAGTTAAGAAACTTGGTCGAAGAAGGAGAAGAAGGGAATCAACTAATGCAAACCAGTTGAGCGAAAAAAGAACAGTTGTTATTGTTAACTCGTTAATTGAATTAACGGAGCGATGTAAATTTCACAGACGAACTCCTTGGACAAGAGACCACGCGGTCCTAAAGGCGCGAGCTCGTGGCTCCTGTCGATGATGTCTACGAGATCGTGGCATGCCGGCGAAGTAGCGGGCATGCTCGCCCTCGCGCGTACCGAGTCGCCGACGGTGGAGATGTCGTTGGAAGAGAGCAGGGACAAGGTCGTCGACAGATTGATCGAGGCCGTTCGCCGCGCCTGTCAGGATCGCAACGATGCCGCCCATCGTGGAGCTCTATGGCGTGCCACTGCTCTGTTAATATCCATGCCTGGTGAGTTGACGGATGCCGGCCGAGCCGGTAATTTTGTCGACAATTATGGCGTTTGTTCGCTCGATTTACATTTTAATCAGGGAGAAAGATAATGATACTTTTTATTGGACGCTAAAATTGTAAAGAAAATTAAGATAAACGATATGATGGACAGAAGAGACTGAAAGGCGTAGTAGTAACAGCTGATTTTATCGCCTGAGAAATGTGCGAAAGATCGAACAACAAGAATACAATTAGAATAAATAAAGGCTCGAGTCTTGGTGGAGGCAATATTTTTCGTAACACTTACTATAATTAGAAATCAAATATAAGTCGCTTTACGGGAACGCGTCTAAAATAATTATTACTCTGCGATAGAAAAGATCAGTTTAGCGTTTGAGGGAGATCTCCGATTGGCGGACGAAAAATTCGGATTTATGTTTAATACATGACTAACAAGTATCTTCCTACACAAGTAATATTAATATTAAATAATAACTGTATATATATATTGTGACCCGGACCCCGCCGGTCGGTGGACGTTCGCCCTTACTCCGGCCGGTGGGGTGGTCGTGCGGTGTCTCTGGTCGACCGTGTTCGATAGCGGTGGCCCTGGTGTAGCTCGCCGGATGCCCAGGCGTTCTTGATGTAGGTGTGAGTGTGTAGGTATGCGAATGAGAGCGCGAGTGAGTGAGCGAATGAGTGAGTAATTGTTCAAGAAAAAATTCGTTTATTATCCCACGTTGTTTTGTACAAGATCTTATCGACGGATCGGGCTTTAATCTCGTCGTTTCAAACCAGCTACTATTCAGGTGACAATACTGGCGACGGAATCCCGTGTTTACATTATGACGTCGGTGTTATCTTCTCGGAATCTATTGGGAGCAGACGTGACACGCTCGGCCCGTGGAGCTCGCGGTGTTAGCGGTGAGCGGGCGCGGTATTGATGTTTCGGCGCGATGTGTTGACGGTTCGCGGTGTTTAAATTCGACGGTTTCGCATCGGAGTGCAAGACGGCGGAATGCATCTGCTAGACTCGGCGTCGCGGTGGTTGCCGCACGTGGAGTGCTCGCGTCGGTCGACTCCCGGAGCGGAGGGCACGCGGTATCGCGCCTCCTTACAGGAGCGGTGGAGTCGGCCGGGCGAGCCTGGCCAATGTGCAGCCGGCGGCAGTAGATTCGCGGTTTCGCGGCGGTCGGTGGTACCTCCGGTGAGATGCGGACGGAGAGGCACGCGTTGTCTCTATATTCGCGGCGCGATACGCGGAACGGTACTCCGGGGCGCTCGCATGCCCCGGAGGCGCAAGACTCAATAACCGGAGTGGAGCGGTCGAGGTTGAGAACACTCTGTTGAGAACACTCAACAGAGGCGGCGAACACACCGCCCCTACTCGTGCCGATCCCCAAGTCCGCCACGGGCAAGAGGGCCGGGAGCTTCCGGTGGAGACGGCGAACACACCGAGATGGAGGTTGAGGAGTCCGGTGCCCGCGACTTCCACGGGAGAGACAGCGTACGCACTATCTCAGACTTTCCGGATGGAAGGATGTCGAGTCGGCTGCGAACTCACAGCAGTGACGG
The DNA here is from genome assembly GCF_001313825.1 of Dinoponera quadriceps. Lineage (NCBI taxonomy): Eukaryota > Metazoa > Arthropoda > Insecta > Hymenoptera > Formicidae > Dinoponera > Dinoponera quadriceps. Next base: position 35,313 of record NW_014556633.1, read on the forward strand.
CGTACGCACCGTCGCTGTCTCTCGACCTGGGGATCGGGATCCGGAGCAGCTTCGATCTTACGATCCGGCTGACTCCGGCGGAATCAGTTCTCGATACTGCGGCGAAGCGGTCTTTTATACCGCTCCCGAGACGTTTTTCCGACACGTGCGCGTTTGACAACAACAATTGTTGTTGTCAACGTGTACACGTGTCGGACGTGTGCGCCGCGCGTGGATTTGTTTATTGGCGTGAAGCGCCGTTCTGCGGCCGACGGATGGTCGGTCGGCCGCGATGTTTGCCGGGGGAAATGCATCGTCGCAATATATATATATAATATTAACTGTATTAATATTAAAATCACATCATCCATGCTTAGACTCTCATAGGTCCATTTAAAGGATCTTCTTCCTTGGTTAATTTCGAAAATAGAGTATTTCCTAAATTATTTCGCAAACAATAGAACAAATTGAAAAAATACGAATCGCTAAAATCTACTGAAATTGAATAAGATTTCTCAGTGCAATTTGGCGACTGCCAAATTACCAAGGCACAATACTGCACTAACGTCGCCATTTGCACTTTCAGGGATACACAGACGATTACTGAACACAGTCGCGTGCTCGCAAATAGAACTATTCACTACCGCGGTCATGACCACCGCGGTTGAGTGTTGGCAATGGATCCTCACCGTACGGCCGGACTTGAAGTTGCGTTTCCTGCAGGAGATGCTGCTCGCATGGCAGTACACCGTTGATAAGCGGATGGGTCTGTTCGCTCCGAACGAGGAGGAGGTCAGCCCTCTCGCGGTCTACGAGGGCTGCAAGCTGGGCCCGAATCCGCCTCACATAAAGCCTCACGATATCTGGGTGACGTTCATCGTGGAGCTCATCGAGACGGCCAAGTACTGTTGCCAGGAGACGGTCGACATGATCGCCATGCTGCTGCATCGTTCGTTACCCATGACCGTCGGCGCATCCGGTGAGGAACCTGGAATCAACCGGCACGTCGCCGCGGTTGGCGTGCGCTTCAAGCTGCTCTCGTGCGGCTTGGTGTTACTGCAGGGTGACGTTCTGCCGAGGTAGTGACATAAACCCCCTCTGGTCATTTTTATCGATAAAAGTGACTTCTAAAAGTGGCTTAGGAACCATTCGATTGGCCGAGAAGCTACATTAAAATTTTTTTTTTTTTTATCGATAAAAGTGACTTCAGAATATGGACTTTTGTTTTTGAATAACCACAAGCACGATCGAAATTTATCTGGACGTTGCAGGACCTTGAGCAAGAATGTCCTGCGAGAACGCGTGTATTCCAATTGCCTGGACTACTTTTGCCGGGAACGCCAGTTGCCGACCCAAGAGATCGACCAATTAGGCGAGGATATAGTTACGCTCATACGATTTTGGCAGGTAAGATGGATTGCATCGCTTCGTAAGTTAGTAAGTATAAAAACAATGGAAGAACTAAAAAGTGAGGGAGGGAGTGAACATAGAGGAAGAAATAATAAATAAGGAAAATTTCAAGTATGATAAAAAATTATTGGTAGAAGAATATAGAAAGGATAGTGGTATTTAAGGATAGAAAATCTCTAGAAATTTAAGGGCGGAAGTTAGGGTTTTGATTAAATTAAAAAAAAAAAAAGAAATGTAACCTCTTTGTGATACTATACGTATATTTCATGGACATTTCTTCGTATTTCTATGACAAAGTACCATCCGCCATATATATATATATATAGCGCTGTTCTCCTATATTTGTGACAGGTGATGCATAGCGACAAGAAGTATTTAATGATGACAGGGGCGGATAACGAATTCGAGATAGTGACCTCCCAGAGTTGCACAACCGCGATGATCGTGCCAAGTGAGACGATCGGCTCATTAGCCGCTACTCTGGCTCCCACGCCCAACGAATACTCCAAGTCGTCCAGTAACGTGTGGATGAACACTATGCCGATGTCGACTAGCAGTAATACGTTGGATAAACGCAGCAATCGCAGCAAACGAGTCATGAACGCCAGTGTTTTTGTGAAGGACTACATCAAAAAGAGAAATTTGATCCTCGAGCTGTTGGCGGTCGAGATCGAAATGCTGCTGGTGAGTGAGTTCGATAATTCACGGAACAACGATTTATCGTCGTTCGGGCGAAAATTCGTCTTTAATCGTGGCGACCACGTCCAGGTCTGGCGCAATCCCAGCGGTAGGCCAGAGCTTGCGCTGCAAGGGGAGGGAAGTATCGCGGACTGGCGCGCCAAAGCGATGAACGATCGTTGGCGTGAGTACACGCGACTCGCCTGGGAAATCAGTCCTGTCTTAGCGATATTCTTGCCGGTGCGATTGAAGAACTCCGAGGTCATCATCAAGGAGATTTGCGGCTTGGTGCGCCTTAAACCCGTCCCTGTCATGCATGTTTCGGAAGCGTTGCAGTACCTCGTCACGACAGATACTCTGCTCAACGATGTACCTGAAGTAAGTACCCTCGTTGTCAATTAGATGACGATACTTGTGTTAGCTGGAGCGACGGTGAGGTTGCGACGTGGCCTTGTAATTTATTCACAAATTAAGATTTTAATGTAATAAGAATAGCAACAAAAGAATAAAGGAAATTCAAGATGAGAGAGAGCAGTCAGGCAGAACGTTTGAAGGCAATAGTCGAGTCCGAAAATCTCCTGGCTAACATACAGACCAACTGAATTAAAACGTCTATAATAGGATGAAATTTCATATAAAAGATCTCGCCTGAACGGGCTATTTTTCCAAACGATGCGTACAAACAGAAAGCTCGGAGAATTCTGGGACAAACTTTTTTTTTTAATTATGATTAAGCTCGATAAATATAAGAAAACAAATCGAGAAATATTCGTTTATTCTCAAACGTTCGTGCAATTTGCAATTTGCGAAATTACTAATTGAAATCTCAGTTAGTTTATATGTTGACATGGGCGAGAGTGTCTCCGATCCAAGCACTGGCGTACTTTTCGCGACAATTCCCGCATCATCCTATCTCGGCGCAATACGCGGTGCAAGTATTGGACAGTTATCCCGCCGACGCCGTGCTCTTCTACATACCTCAATTGGTTCAAGCCGTCCGTCACGATACCATGGGTTACGTTATCGAATTTATCAAGAAAATCGCCAAACGGTCGCAGGTGCGTGCGAATTGAGGTGAAATCGAATGGAGCATTAAAGTCGTTCGTTCCTTTAGGTGGTGGCGCATCAACTGATCTGGAATATGCACACGAATATGTACATGGACGACGAGAAGCAAGTCAGAGACCCCTTATTGTACGACATTCTGGATTCATTGTCGAAAAATATCCTGAGCGCACTGTCCGGCCCGGCGAAACAGTTTTACGAGAGGGAGTTTGACTTCTTCGATAAGATCACCAACATCTCGGGTGAAATCCGACCGTATCCCAAGGGGCCAGACCGTAAGGCTGCGTGCTTGGAAGCTTTGGCAAGGGTGCAGGTACAGCCCGGTTGTTATCTACCATCGAATCCCGAAGCGATGGTCATCGACATAGATTACAAGAGCGGTACACCCATGCAGAGGTACGTTTCGCAGGAATGATAGTTAACTTTCGACTTCGTTAAATTAATTAACTTTAGTTAATTCTTTATACAAGTTAAAATGAATATCATTGCCCTGGTTTGCTTGCACTATAAATTAAGAAAAGTCAATAATAGTGTCAGCAGAATTTTGTCTCTTTGAGCGCTAACGTCTTTACATGGAAGAACCACGAAATAGTCAGTACTTTCTTATAATAGATAACTTTATTCAGCGCAAATTTAATTTAAAAGTTAATTATGCAAAACGCCGGGCTTTATGTGCATGCATAATTTTAATAATTTAATATTAACTTTTAATTCAGATTTGGTCGAAAATTGCATATTGTTGTGTGACAAGATATTACATAACTAATTCATATTTTTAGTGCCGCTAAAGCGCCTTTCTTAGCGCGTTTCAAAGTGCAAAGATACGGCATTAACGAGCTGGAGAACATCGCGTTAGCGGTGTCCACTAATGGGAAGGTTGAGAGCAAGAGGGAAGCGGACGAGCAGACTTGGCAGGCTGCTATTTTCAAGGTCGGCGACGATGTCAGGCAAGATATGTTAGCTCTGCAAGTAATCAGCATCTTTAAGAACGTTTTCCAGAAGGTCGGCCTGAACCTATTCCTATTTCCATACAGAGTCGTCGCCACGGCTCCTGGGGTGAGACCACCTGTCTTCAATAAGCACTTTGTAATAAATCATCATTATTCAATTGCATCCGTGTGTGTGTTACCCAGTGCGGCGTGATAGAGTGCGTGCCGCACGCGACGTCGAGAGATCAGCTCGGCCGCACGACCGACAGCGACATGTATCAGTATTTCATCACGCAACACGGCGACGAGACGACCAAAGAATTCCAGAACGTGCGCCGCAACTTCGTCAAGTCGATGGCGGCGTACAGCGTCATTACTTACCTGCTGCAAATCAAGGATCGCCACAACGGCAATATCATGATTGACACGCAAGGCCATATCATACATATCGACTTCGGCTTCATGTTCGAGAGCTCGCCCGGCGGCAACTTGGGCTTTGAGCCGGATATCAAGCTGACCGACGAGATGGTGCTTGTGATGGGCGGCAAGATGGAGGCCGCGCCGTTCCGTTGGTTCGTGGAATTGTGTGTGCAAGCTTTCCTCGCGGTCAGGTCAGTTTGATCTCAGGAATCCACCAGGGCTCTGTGATCCGCTTCACGACGAATGAAGTAGAATTTAATTGACCACCAATCAGTTGACACATTTGCAGCCACTGACATAGTATTGTGTCCTTTTATATTTTAAGTTCACATTAATCAAAAAATGAATCTTAACAGAGTTGAAAAATTAGTTTTAAAATTTGTTTATGTATGCAAATACTGCAGAATTCAGAAATGTTTTTAAAATTTATACAGAAAGAAATATTAAATTGTGTTCTTATGTACAATTAATTTTCTTTTCATGTAATAGTCTTATTTATTTATTATTTTTATGTACAAATGTTCGTTTAATTTTTTCAAAAATCAAGTAAGAAATTTTTCAAGTTCTTTTTAATTCTAACACTCTACGTTCGTTTGATTTTCTCTGTTTGAATTTGTAACCGGTAGATCTTGTTAAGTTTCAAATAACAGTAGTAATTATAAACATCTTAAAACAAATTTTATACTTTTTAATTTTAACGACAGAACTCTACGATTTAAATTTGTTATACACGGCTTTCAGCTTTAGAAGGGTGAACAAATTACCGGCTGCTAAGATGTTAAAAAATTTTTGTTTTTTTTATCCATTGATTGGTTAATTAAATGCTATCTTACCTGCCAAGTAGGATTTTGCAACGCAGTCCAAGAGGCGCGCACACATACACACACACACGCTGTGTCTTGCCCAATAACTTTGTTCTGCTGTTCTTGCAGGCCGTATCAGGAAGCGATAATTTCACTCGTCTCTCTCATGCTCGACACGGGATTGCCGTGCTTCCGCGGGCAGACGATTAAACTGCTGCGTAGCCGATTCGTGCCGACTGCCACCGATCGAGACGCGGCGATCTTCATGATCAATGTAATACGTAACAGCTACCTCAACTTCCGTACGAAAACTTATGACATGATACAGTATTACCAGAATCAAATCCCGTATTAAACTACCGGAGAGTCCACTTTCCTGTTCCTAATGAGACCAGTCCAATCTCCGCCTTCTCCTCTCCTCTTCCTCGTAATCGTTAGTTGGTGATGCGAACGGGTTGTTAGGTGTGTATGTCGCAGTGAACACGCTGCTTCATTCTGTGAATCTATGTACAAATACGGTGTCGGTGTCAATACTATTTTTAGTCCCACGTGTATTTTACGAAAGCGTTTCGCTCTGTATGTATGTAATAATGTATATTTATCTACGAAACTATACTTATATATATATATATATATATATGAGCTATATATACATATGTCTGCCTTACGCGGCATATCCATATATGAACACATTCCTGTTTATTAATTTATGCACTGTTAACGATTGAATTAAATTACTTTAAGTGTGCAGTTTACTTGAAAACCTTTCACCTTGCAGCACACATTTTCAAGAAGAAATACGTTTGGTTTTTTCTTCTTATAAAGCATCACAGACAACTCAGTGGCATCTTTCTTGCAACATTGTATGCGACTATTTATTTGTTACTACTTTAGAGAATATAAATAAGATTGGACACGATTTACATTAAATAGCTTAGTTTATTTTCTATATACTAATGGTTAAGACAGCAATTCTTTCATTGGGCAACATTGCACTAATTACTCGCAATATGGCAGTCACTATTGTTGGTTTAACACTGGTATTAATCCCACCTGTAATTTTTTCCTGGAGTAAAATATTTCTTTTCTGTAGAGGGCGCACTCCTAGTTAAAGAAAATATATATAATAATAATAACTTAAGAATTTAGGAGTAAAAGTATTTGATCCTGTAAGACTCTATCTCTCTCTCTGATGATATATATTTCAAAATTATTTTAATAGATATTACTGATTAAGAGATTAGTACTAAATAGTAAGAAAGTACATGTATCAATTTTAGTTCTTCTAAATAATTTCAAGGGCAAATTATATATTTACTCTATAGCTGTAATCTGTTTTGTTGTGCTAATTACTAATGGTGGTTTTACTTCTCGTCTCGCATCGTGAGTGTAATAGTAAATTTGAGAAGTTTTATGATAAGGACCTCCTGGTATATGCGGTGGTGGTTGAGTACGTTCAGATTGATCATCAGCATATCTATGTGGTAGCACAATTGGTCTCTGCAACAAAGAAATAAATGTTTAAGCAACAACCACCGAATTGCTGTCTAAAGCCGTTTCATCAATTTCAGCCCAGTATATTCATCAAATAACTGGAAGAAATCTGTGGTGTGGTTATCGTGCCTTCACCTTTGGTCAGAGTTTTTACATCTGAGTATAAACATAACGAGGGATGCTATTAACAGCGAAATATGTTGTATGGAACAAATAAATCATGCAACTTGCGATAAGTAAAAAAACTCAAATGTACAAAAGGTTATGTAATTGAATATTTTACTTACACCTCGACCGATATCGCGAATCAGCTTTAATATCCATGTAACCGAACGATGTTCCACCGGGGGGGCCGGCATGCTCTATCAGTGATCTGACTGATTTACTAAAAACAAAACAATTAAGCTGAAGATCTCTCAGACCTGTATCGCTCAGCTGCACTATTTGAAAATAAAACGATAAGCTGACTAGTCGCCATGTTGTACTACTTGAAAAAGTCGACCTAGCCGTCGAGTCGTACTACATTTCTTCAGTGGCGGTTCGTAGTGGGAACTTTGGACATCAATTTTTTTACGGATTTTATTTTTTAGACCCGTTATTTTTATTAGTTAAAAAATGTGAAAATTAATTTAAAATATTATAAGATTAGTTAAAAAAGTACCTTAAATGTCGCTTCTCAACCAATCAGATAATTTCTAAGCCACTTTTACAGGCACTTTCATCAATAAAAGAGAGTTCAGAATACGGACCAAAGGCTGCGGCGAGTCGCTATCATTTTCAAATAATAGGACTTAACGATTAGTCAGCCGCCTTTTTATTTCGAAATTGCATGGTTTTTGCGGCAAATCAGAGGACATTCTTACTTTCAAGAAGTATGATTCAGAGAAAAAAGGATAACTATAAAAGATAAAAGGAATTGTTGCAGGATTATATTTGGCATATTAATTTGTATTTAATTATTTTCGCAACATAAATGCTAAACTGAACACGGGTTAAATAGCGAGTAGATATCGCTAATTTCGACTAATTTGATTGAATCATTAAGGAACTTATCCGGCTTCGCATTGACGATGAATTGAGAAACGGTCTTCATTTTCAAAATGTGCGAAATTAACGCAAATTAACATATAAGTCGTATTTTCCCGCGACTGCGAAATTGTTCATCGTGCAACTTCGTATTACATTTTCAATCCTGTGCATGTAATTAATCGTATCCGTTACTTTGTAGATGCGCGATGGCGAAGCACAGCGGCGGTGAGAGATGACGTTGAGCCGTGTTGACAGGAGTGGTTGACAGGAAGAGGGATAAAATCGGACCGGCGCGATCGAACGACGATTTATTGAAAGAAAAGGAGAGATGCGTCGCGTCTGCGACGAGATCGAGGCACCGATCTCAAGTAACGTGCGTTCACACCGCAACAACAGGCCGGCAAGAGAAAGAAGATCAGGTGAAACGACATATGGAGCGATCGCATTCTAGGAAGCAGATAAGGATCTTTAGGAAGGATTGACCGAAGGAGGGATTTCCTGGCACAATCTTATTTATACGGCTTTTTGCTAATAATAATTACACGAGGTACGTTTGATTTCAGCATTTTGCTAAGTTCATTCATAAATCGACATATATGGCGAATAGGTTAGAGTTGTTGTATCAGACATTAATATATATTTAATACCGCAGCCAGTAACGAAGGAAATACGGCTGACGAATGTGCGAAAAATAACAATGAATAAACATTGTATATGAGGAAGTATGAACTTGTAACAGCTGGAGCTATTTTTTGAAGAATACTATTGTATGCAGCGACTCCTCGTCATTGAATTAAGAGTATGTCTGTGAACATGTTGGCAGAACAGAATGTGATCATGGAGTCTACTGACGCTGGCGATACAGTACCACTGATTGGTTTTATCGCTACTGACGACGGCCATACACTTTTAGCAGTGGCTGGTAAGACAAAATCATGACATTGTAGAAAATCATACGAATAATTAACATTTATAAAGATGGAAATCATTTTATTCTGTATGCATAAAAATTAAAGTTTTAATTGCATACTATTTGTGTGATCGGAATGTTAAACGATTAAATATGAAAAAGCTATTATACATGATGTAATGTGATATGCTTAATCTTTTTTCAGAAGATGGCACCTTGGAAATTATGACAGCTCCTATTGCGCTGATGCCGCAAAATAACATGATACCCTCGACGCTGGTAAAGACCATGGATGGCAATTTTATCTTGCATCCTGTATGTATCTGCTAGAATATTTTTAGGCCGTGAAATAGTACAATCTTTTTACTTCGTTAAATACAACAAACGTTTACAGTCTATGTTCCAATTGAATTTGGAAAGTGTGCCGGGCGTGCAACAAAGCAATCTACTGCCAACGCAGCGATTTGACGATGCGCCTGTAGTTGTTGAGCAAATGAAAATACTTCAGGATGCGAATGAGTGTGCTGTCGCGGAATCTTTGTTACCAATCGGGGATGATATATTATTGGACAAACGTGAACAAGCGACAATCGACATTTACGACGAACTTGCAGCGGCGCAGAGTACCTTAAGAAAATCACTCGGAAGACCAAAAAAGACTGTGGTATTAACAAGTGTATGAAAAATACAGAAATATTTGTGTCTGAAAAATTCTCATCTGGGAGTCATGTGCTGTTATTCTTGTTGTAGAATGCGCAGCCACTGAAGTGTGACATATGTAGACAAGAGTTCACTAAGCAGACGTTATACCGCAGACACATGGAAAATCACGCTGAAGAAAAGCCGCACAGGTGTCCAAAGTGTCCAGCATCGTTTAATATACCGGTGAGTCACTGTGTGATCCTTTTTCATCGACACCATTGAAAGTTCTGAGAGAAGCAAAACCGGACTAAAGGATAGAGAAAGGATAGAGAATATTGATTTCAATTAACACATATAGTTAAGCAAGAACAAGGTATGAATACCCTCCAGTCCCTTCTATAGAAACGGATTAGTTGCTTCCTGATCTTAGACACGGCGGTTCGGATTCAGTCTAGTAACTCCGCACAATGGTATCGTTACAGACGAATTTCACGCTTCATATGGCAACGCATAATACCGGCGACCCGAAGTGTCCCGAATGCGGTAGAAAATACGCCCGGATGGCGAGCCTCAAGTCCCACATGTTGCTGCACGAGAAGGAGGAGAATCTTTTCTGTACAGAATGCGAGGATGCCTTCTCGACGAAGGTGAGTTTTTCATTATCCTCCCTCGTGAGAGCGGTCTAAAGTTAAAGCTGTAATCTAGCATTTACGCACAGTCTCTCTTTGAATTACTGCGAACTTTTGTAGGGAGCAGAGATTGCTCCGAGACGTTCAGTGGTCTCGGAAAGACGTAAAAGCCATACATTACTTATCGATGCTCTATTTTGTCAGCGCTTTTCTGCCGACTCGATAACATTTGCAGATATGATCATTACTATCCTGTTGCATTCATCCGCTTATTACGCTTTCTTTCGCATGAATACCGATCGTTTGTAATCTCCGCGAAGTTTCTCTCTCGAGGAGCATCGTTTTGCTGTCCGACTCGATTAACAGGGCCTGTTTATCACTTAAAGTTTAAACCACGACGATCACTCAGCTCTGAAGAGCCGAAACTATCCGACGAATATGTCGCAGACGATGATGACAGGGGTCGGGTGACCCGCGAGAATTTATCTAAACCCTGCCAGCCGAAATCGTGCGATCGTAGAAAAAGATAGGGATTCTCACTGTTGCGACGAACCGGACAAATAGAGGAGATGATTTAATGATTCCCTCGAAGACTGAGAGGGCATTATCTCATAGCGTCGGCGAAGTATGCCAGCACGGCCTTGCTAACTTCGTCGTTTAACTGTCTCGCTCTCACGGACGTGCTATTAGTAACATTTCGATAGGAATAGAATGAATGAGTCGTGTCGTTCGATATCCAAATTCCCCCGAGGAGAGCAGACTGCCTGGGAAGCGTTGTTGAGCGCGTTCAAGCGGACTTTCCCGAGTTTACGGAGACAATAACGATTAATTGGGATCGCTCGCCGATGGTCGAGTGACCGTGATAAGGCGTTACGTGGGCCGTAAAACGACGACGAGTAGGCGGTCCGTCCGTATAATGAATTACGCAACTGAATCGCATGATCTCACGCAGATCTCCCGTCGATTGCGCTTTTTAGCGCTTCTTGCCGACTGTTGTACGTGAAATGTAGAACGCACGTTATCCGCGTCGTTGTTATTTCAGCGTACGAATAATCGGTCTGAATGGAAGAAGAGAGAGGGAGAATCGAGATTCAAGACACTTGAGATACGTAATTGTGTTAATGTCTCTCGAAATGAAAGAAGAAAACGATGCGCTTTTTATAGCCATGAAAGCACCAAGATAATTATTGTATTCATACTCGGGACGATTATTTTGAAGAGAATGGGAATTAAGGAAAGGAGAGTCTACGCTTCAAAGATGACATGTTGTTACATGCGTGAAGAGAAAATGTATTGAGAGAAAGCACAAGAGCAAGTATTTGCTTATAGGAACGTATTTCTTGATGTAAAATATGTTATTGCACCAATTGTTCTATTATTGTGTACCTATATGCGCATTAATAATGAGTGTAGAGAAAGAAAAGAAGAAAGCGATTGCTTGGAATAATAGCAGATGCGTGAAAGCACGGAGGAAAAATCCCTTTGGTGCAATTTTCAGCGCGAATAACTATTTATTCTTGTAATCGGCATTTTCCAAGTGTGACCTAAACGTGCGGTGTACATGGAGAAAATATCATGGTAAAAATTACCCCAAAATTTTGTACGAATTCTGGTCTGCGCCGGAATTATTATTGAAATTATGATGTATGTTATAATCTTTAGAGATACACCACTGAAGATCACAATAGGGGTCATAATTATAATTTCAGTATAGCATTACAAAGTTTCGTGGTAACTTTTTCTACAATATTTTCTTTGTATAGAGGAACGAATCGACGAGCATTAACGAGAAGAAAGGATCTCACAGACGCAGTCGTAGCTTAAATCGGTGCTCTATCTATCCCGACGGGAATCCGAGAGCATATCCGAGAATGCGAACTCTCGCGGGAAGAGAGACGGAAAGAGAGCCGATAACGTATGACGACGTATATGACGATCCCGACGACAACGTAAGCGACATTTACAGACGGTTCGTCAGTGAGCAGCGAGTATTCGTGAAGCGTGCACGTGCTCGCGGGTTTGTCATCGTTCCCCCGCGACGAGATGCGCGAGATCGAAAGGCGTCGCTCCCGCTGTCACGTCGCGAGCACTTATCGCTTCTTGAACTTTGGTTCCGCGCCCACTCGTGTCCGACGATTTCCTATCGAGCGCGAGGACGAAAGGGCTCGAGGAAACAGAAGAGTCGCGATCGTACCCCCCCTCCCCCCCCCGACGTAAATCGTCTCCTAGCGCCGATTGACAGTTCTTCTGCTGTGTTTTGCCCGCCAACAGAGTGTCGACCAAATCCATCGTCGCCGGGGAAGATTATCTCCCTCGCGACGCCCGACCACGGATTTTTCCTGGCGCCGGACTTGAAGGGTCGTCCCTTTCCCCGAATGCCGAAGATCTGTTTCCCTCCTCGTATGCGAATGGTGAGGTTTCTCCAAATTTCTCATCTCACGGGAAATTGAGCACAAGCGATCACGGTGATGTGTTCGATGCTCAGGTGCGGCGAGATCGCTCGGGAGACGAGGGGCGGCGGAAGAAAGGAACGAAAGAAACGCGCCGATAATGTGCCGTTACACGCCGCTTGATAAGGCCGAACCGTTGAACTTTACCGAGGAGATGATGCGGCTCTCCCGATAACTCGGCTGTTATTAATAGCGTTAACCCTGAAAATTGTTTGATTCCACGGGACACTTCGAGTCGAGATTCGCTAATCCGCAAGATATACGCTCGATTCAGCGATTCGAATCGTAAGCGACGTCGTTCGACGGCGCCTCGCCGTACACTGAGAGAGGAAAATGTAACTATAATCATCGTATGTGAAAGAAATATAGTCGGCAGAAGCTTCTCTTAATAAGTGTTATCACAGTGTTACTGGTAATAAGCTTATATACAGAGGCTATATATGCTACATATATTGTTATTTTTTTGTTGTTGAAACCGTAAAAACAGTTGAATATAAGCGCACTGAAGAAAAAAAGCCCTACCGCTCAAATAACTATTAAATATTTCAGTTCATATTTTCGAAAATCTCGACAAGTATTAAATTCGTAATATTGAGAATTCATTTTTAGAAAATATTTATTGGACAGCAAAATCTAAGCTTAAAATCCACCAGATTTCTTCCACGGAAAAGAAATATTATATAATTGTAGCAAATATTCTTTTAAATTTAGAACTGTTTTATATTTATATTTAGTAATTCATTTACATATTAAAGTTTAATTGTTGAATTCAAATAAGTATTTACTACAAACAATTAAAATATACTTAAATCGACATTACTTGATCTAAAAGACAGAATTGCATTCACTTGATTTCTATATTTATTTATTTATTTTTTCTTTAGAGAAAAAGGTATTATACAATGCACCTTTTTCTCTATGCGTAATTTATAATTTAAAAAAATTTTTTAGTAAAAAAAATAAAAAAAATAGTTTTTTGCGAAAAATTGCTTTTTTGCTACTCAAAATTTTATCTCTCATAATATTATATAACTTTTGTTTGAAACATTTTTCGAATAATACATTTCTTTTAAAACATTAATCTGTGACACTACATGGGCTACCCAATAGTTATTTCTTATTAAGACGAATTTAAAAAAAGTTATGCACATTGATAACATATTATATATATATTTTTTATACATTACATATTTTTTTTGCATATTTGTTGACGACGTATTCAGTTGTAATTCTTTAAAAGTAACATGTTATTGCTTAACCCTTTGCACTCGAGGGCTCCGGAGCGGAGCCATTTAAAATTTGTCTCCAAACTCGAGGGCTCCGCTATGGAGACAATGCAAATAACTTTCAGTTCATAACATAAGGACAAAGATAAATTGTAAAAACTATTGTGTATAGGATATTCCGTTCTTGCTATTTGCATTTGAGTTTGAAGAGTTTGAAGACAAATTTTAAATGGCTCCACTCCGGAGCCCTCGAGTGCAAAGGGTTAATATATATTAACTTCATTTAACTTCGGTTACGCAATTATTTTCTTTATGGAAAGAAATAAATGTGGCAAGTTTTAACCGAAATAAATTTTAATTTCACACACGTGACTTTTTCCAAAATAATTTTTCTATTCTTGGAAAAGAAGCCGAAAAAATTTGCAGAAAATTGAAAAATAAACTGGTTTTTTTTAACTTTCAAAATTGTTGTATAATTTCTCTCTCTCTCTCTCTCTCTCACTCTCAGTGTAAAGTATACAGTTCTCTCTCTCTTTTTCTCTTTTTCTTTTGTAGAAGAAGAAACGCTCCGAATGACAGTGATCTCCCGAGGGGCACTGTTTATGCATGCAGCAATAATAATCGAAGCACAGAAACGCGCATACAGCTCTCTTTCGAGAGAGAGAGAGAGAGAGAGAGAGAGAGAGAAAAAAGACTTCGCGCGTGCGAGACTTCGTTCGACGTGAACAGCCCGCGCGGCGATTTGATACGGGGAAATCGATGACGTCTTTCTCTCTCTCTCTCTCTCTCTCTCTCTCTCTCTCTCTCTCCATGAGGTTGTATTTTGGGATCGCCACGGCCCCGTGAAAGAAGAGAACACCGTGCCTGTCGCCCGGCGGTCGACAGAATCGTTCGCGTTGCTCGCATGACCGACGCGAGCCCGCTTGACACGCCGCCAATTGTTCGCGTGCCGCTGCAACAATGATTGGTCGACCTCGTTCCCGAGAGAGTTCCCGGCGAATTTCGACCTCCAAAGCGCAGCCCCTTCCGTTCGCGGGGTTCTTCCACCCAGTGTAATCGCTCCCAACGCTACGGAGAGCTTCGTTGAAGCTTCGTCCGTGAGATCAAACATCCTCATTTGGGTCGATCAATTCGACAGTGTCAAAATTTTCCCTACGCGTGAGAGAGGTACCGAATAGTGAACAACGAGCAAACGTCAGATGACCGGCGAGGATGCGCTCGTGCTGTCCTCGAGGGTGGGCGGTATATCGGAGGTTGTTTCCTGAATCGCTACGTCCGACGTGATTAGATGTTCCGCTCTCCGATGCGCCGTGAAGGAGCGAAATACACGCTGATCCGGCCTGCACAGAGTGCATCTTTCTGATGGCGAATCAGATAAAATCTGGGGTTGCGCGAAGAAGAGAGGCATATTATCTCTGATTTATTTCGAATACAATATTGACAGGCGAGTGTCCGATTTTTTAATTATTGCATCCTCACGTTCGTCGCATTCTAGGACGCATTCAAAGTTCACAAGATCGGCGAAATCCTCGTTGACCGATGGAACTTTCCTCATCCGGAAATTAGCCTCGGCTGTCGCAAAAATTTAATCGTGACTTCTACCAGAGGAATCGCGGCACTCGGCGTCTGAAGCGTTCGAGATGCGAGCGGGTCCCTCGTCGGTGAACCGAAATCTCATTGTCGTGGAGCAAACACGGGAAAGGGGAAGCGGATCTCGAAAGAGAGAAACGCACGTGGAGGAGGAGGAAGAAGAAGAAGGAGGAAGCAGAGAAAGAGGAGGGGAAAGAAGAAACGGCAGGTCGCACAGGGAGGTCAAGCGGAAGAGGAAGACGGCTGTTCGTGGGTGGAAGAGAGAGGAGCCGCGACTTTGGGTAGATCAATCGGCGCGCGGGGAGGAAGTTGCTGGACCACGAGCGGCGTGCGTGCCGGAAAAAGTGCAATGTCCTCTTTCGGACGCGCGATACCAGTCGCGTCGCGCGGGAATTAAGAGAGAATCTCGACGATCACGCGGGATTTGTCTCGCCGGTACCAGAATGCTGCGAGCAGAACGGGAGGGAGAAAGAGAATGAAAATTTTACCATACATATGCACTGGGATATGAATTCCTGGGGAAAGAAAGACGGAGAAGGTAGAGGAAGAAGGGTGATGAAAAAAGAAAGAGATATTATTGTATATAATTCCGCACACTGCGAGTTGAAATCTCTCGAAAGAGAAAGAGAGAGAGAGAGAGAGGGAGAGAGGCGGAGAATAGGGAAGAAAAGGTACAAAGAGGAAGAGGGGGAGAAAAGGAGAGTGAAACTCGCGTTTTTGCAGTTGCCCGCACGCGTCGCGAGCACGTGGATGCGTTTAACAAAGCGTCGCGCACGCTAATTGATCGGGCACCCGTGAGTGAGGAGGTTCACTTCGCAGATCCACCGTGCCCGTTTGATCTCGACTTGGTCCCGCGTTTCTCCCCGGTGCTTCCCGGCTCGGTGAGAGATGATGGCAAATGCCGAAATGCTTCGAATTCGTCGTCTGATAAAACTTCATTCTTCTACTCGCGAAATACTCAGTTTCATCATCGGGATGCAATTTCATATTCGGCAATTTTGTGTTCACTCGCGTTATCGCGCGTAAATCTCGATGAACGCGCGCCTTAGACGCACGAGCGATCAAATGATCACGATGATAATTCGGTGGCGCATACTGCGTTCGATGCCTGTGTTCGTCCTACTTTTTGCTCCGAGCACTGCCATATAAGTACTCACTGCCCGCCGGCGCGTATTACTTTATGTCGCATGATATAAGTCGCAACGCTGTCCTCCGATATGTCGTTCACCGTAGACTGCTTGAATTACGCGCTTCTTCTCATCTGCACGCGTGTATTCCATCTAGCTCTTGGAATCAGCGCTCAGTATTACAAGGTACATCCTCTAACTAATTAATCAATTGCAAGGATTTACCTCGAAATTTCTCATCAGCAGAATCGATCCGTTAATCGTATATAATTGTTAGTTTAAAAGATTGAAAAAAATTGCATGAATTATATCGTTACTCGTTCATGTGTACAATTTATTAACGTGTCAATTATATACGTTAATAAAGTTATCAATTTAGACTTTTTTTTTTTTTTTGTTTAACCCCTTTGTACTCGATGGCTCCGGAGCGGAGCCATTTAAAATTTGTCTTCAAACTCGAGGGCTCCGCTATGGAAACAATGCAAATAATTTTCAGTTCATAACATAAGGACAAAGACAAATCATAAAAACTATTCTGTATAGGATATTCCGCTCTTGCTATTTGCATTGTCTCCATAGCGGAGCCCTCGAGTTTGAAGACAAATTTTAAATGGCTCCGCTTCGGAGCCCTCGAGTNTTTTTTTTTTTTGTTTAACCCCTTTGTACTCGATGGCTCCGCTTCGGAGCCCTCGAGTGCAAAGGGTTAATAAAAAGAGGAATTTTTTAATTGACAATTGACATGTGTAATTGACGTATTAATAAATAACAATTAATTGATTGATTTATTAATATAATGAATAAAATTAAATATATATATATATATTTTTTTTTTTTAATGTTCCTTTTTATTTAATTTTTTACTACATTTCAGTAGTAAACTTCCGAATTTAAGAGAATAACAACAACCGTCACCTTGATGTTTTCAATAAATTTGTATTCGTTTGTATCTTCAGACTCAATTGGACGCGCATTTGAAGCTTCACGGGGAGAAATGGGCAAGCGAGGACGTGCGAAAGTGTAAATTATGTAACAAACAATTCGTGCAACCGGCGCTCTATCGACTACACATCCGCGGACATTACAGGGTAAGTTTAAACGTATTCGATAAGCAGATCGATAACATTGGCGATACTTCTCTTTTTATTCTCTCTATTATAAAACGGCAAGGAAAACGTTCGTACTTCCTTCTTTTTTCCTCGAGGACGCCATTGCACTGCCTGATGAACGGACCCTGCCTCGTTCGTTCTTATCGCATTTATTCCTCCGCAGCAACAGACAAAGATAGTGAAGCAAACCAAGAGAGGGGCGAAGCACAAAACGATGTACAAGTGCACCATATGCTTGAAATCCTTTCAAAAGCCGAGTCAGCTGATGCGTCATATCAGAGTGCACACCGGGGAGAAGCCCTTCAAGGTACGATTGTTGAGAGATGAATAATATCAATAGACGAGAGCATCTTCTAGTGTCACTTCGCTTCACCCACGCTTTTATTTGCGCAGTGTAACGTTTGCAGCAGAGCGTTCACGCAAAAGAGCTCGCTGCAGATCCACGCGTGGCAACACAAAGGCATTCGTCCGCACTCCTGCAGTCTCTGCAACGCTAAGTTTAGTCAAAAAGGTTCGGGAATTCAGCTCGCCGCAATTCAGACCTGTAAACCAGTACTGCGCTGTATTTGTCCGTTCTTTTTTTCTTCCTTGTCTTATCAGTCATATTCGTCGCACCTTAGAGCCTTGGCAGAATTGACTTGCAATTTTAAGCCAATATCCTGAATCTTTGTCTCCAATTATCATCACTTTTTACTTGTTTATCGTACAGCGGTTTGTCGTCAGTCAAAGAGAAAGGATTTTTAATTTGAGATTCCGGGCATAAAATAGTTATTGTGCAATACTTGAGAATTTATTTTGCCCATAGCTCTATGAGAAAATTATTCAAAAATTGATCTACACGGCACTTAAAAGTGATATCGAAAGTTTGATAGTAATTCAGAGCCTGGATAAAAAATTATTCCGCTTTATCGAAGGAGGTTGTAAGGTAAAATGAGTTTAATGAGAATTCGATGAAACTTACACTGCGTATATATTGAAATATCATCTGATTGCTCGTGCAATTAGAAAAATATTCCAGATATTCGTAACTAAAGTTGACACTTTTTATATATGTTCTTCGTGGGATTAGTTTGTTATTTTTAATTTATATTTTAATATTTCCTAAAAAAAAAATAAGATTTCGATGAGAAACTAATACTAAAGACTAATATACGGATATTATAAACAAATTTGAAAATTATTGATTATTTTGAAAATATAGGATGTAAAATTCATAATTTATTTTTTATAATATACTCG